>NW_024396794.1:0-58844 GCF_004115215.2 Ornithorhynchus anatinus
CAAGCACTTAGTTCAGTGCTCTGTACACATAGGCTGTGAGCTCCTTGTGGACAGACTATATGTCTACCAGTTCTGTTATATTGAATTCTCCCTTACTTTTAGTAATAACAATCATAATAATTATGGCATCTGTTAAGTTCTTACTATGTGCAAGCACTGCTTTGCACATAGTAAGTGCTTAACAAATACCATCATCCTCATCCTCATCACTGTTCTAAGCGCTGAGGTAAATGCAAGGTAATCAAGTTGCCCTCCATGGGGCTCACAGTCTTAATCCCCATTTTGCAGATGAAGTAACTGAGGCACAATTAAGTTGTGACTTGCCCAAAGTCACACAGCTGATAAGTGGCAGAGCAAGGATTAGAACCCATGATCTCTGCCTCCCGAGCCCATGCTCTTTCCACTAAGCCATGCTGCTTCTCTGCTCAGCATACAGTGCTCAGCACACAGTAAGCACTTAATAAATATGAATGATCAACTAATAGCAACAGCAACAACAATAAAAATAATAATAATGTTTATCAAGTGTTTACTATGTGTTAAGTGCTAGGGCAAATGGAATAATAATGATAATAATAATTATGGTACTTGTTAAGTGCTTACTATGTGCCAAGCACTGTTCTAAGCAGTAGGGTAAATACGGGTAATCAGGTTGGACAAAATCCCTGCCTCCCCCTCTCAACTTTAAGCTTCTCTTGGGCAGGTAACCTGTCTACCAGCTCTGTTATATTGTACCCTCCCTCCCATAGGGCTCACAGTCTTCATCTCCATTTTACAGATGAAGTAACTAAGGCCCAGAGAAGTGACGTGACTTGCCCAGGGTCACACAACAGACAAGTGGTGGGGCCGGGATTAGAGCCCATGACCTTCTGACTCCCAGGCCCACGCTCTCTCCACTAAGCCACGGAAGATAACTGGATTTGACACAGACCATGTCCTACACAGGGCAAACGATTTAAGAAGTAGGCAGAACATGTATTATTACCCCCATTTTCTAGATGAGGAAACTCAAGCCCAGAGAGGTCAAGTAACTTGCTCAAGGGTAACCACAGCAGACAAATGGTGGAGAAAGGACTGGTTACATTTGGCCTCCCATCTCCTAGCCTGCTGCTCTTTCCCACTGGAATTACATCCTTAAGCATTAGAAGGCTTGTCAACGAGCCATAAGTGGGCTCAGTGGAAAGAAGCCAGGCTTGAGAGTCAGAGGCTCATGGGTTCTAATCCAGTTCTGCCACTTGTCAGCCGTGTGACTTGGGACAAGATCACCTTAATTCTATTCTGTTGCCTCAGTTATAGAATCAATACTGTAAAATGGGAATTAAGAACTGTGAGCCCCACATGGGCCAAGGCTCATCACCTGTAATCCTGCCCAGAGCGTTAGAACAGTGCAAGTAAGCGCTTACTACTACCATTATTTATTATCATTATTATTATTATTATTATAACCATAACTTGGGTCAGATTGTTAACTCCTTGAGGTCCAGGATAGTGTCTACCAACTCTATTGTACTCTCCCGTGTGCTCAGTAAAGCGTTCTGCACACAGTTAGTGCTCAGTAAATGCCATTTACTGATTGATGGGCCTTATCCTCATTGTTTTGCCATTCTAGCTCACTGTGGAAAGGGAAATTGTCTTGTCTTATGCTGTCGAATCATCTGCAACCCATAGTGATGCCATGGATGCCTCTCTCCCAAAAGTCCCCACTGCCATCTACAATCGTTCTGGTACTGTATCCACAGAGTTTTCTTGGTCAAAATACGCAAGTGATTTACCATTGCCTCCTTCCATGCAGTAAACTTGAGTCTCCGCCTTCTACTCTCTCCCATGCTCCTGCTGCCCAGCTCGGGTGAGTTTTGACTTGTAGCAGATTGCTTTCCATTCACTAGCCACTGGAATGGATATGACTCTGCCTGACTCTCCCTCCTGTAGTCAAGACTGGTAGAGTACTGGGACCTCTCCAGGTGTGATCCTGAGAGGGGGTCTAGAAGGGTAGACTGGGGACCCCACGGTAGCTTGCGGGGAAATAAATTAAGCATTCAAGAGAAGAAGCATTCATTTATTCAATAGTATTTATTGAGCGCTTACTATGTGCAGAGCACTGTACTAAGCGCTTGGAATGAACAAGTCGGCAACAGATAGAGACAGTCCCTGCCGTTTGATGTGCTTTTGTCTAATCGGGGGAGACAGACAGACAAGAACAATGGCAATAAATAGAGTCAAGGGGAAGAATATCTCATAAAAACAATGGCAACTAAATAGAATCAAGGCGATGTACATTTCATTAACAAAATTAACAAAATAAATAGGGTAATGAAAATATATACAGTTGAGCAGACGAGTACAGTGCTGAGGGGATGGCAAGGGAGAGGGGGAGGAGCAGGGGGAAATGGGGGGAAAAGAGGGTTAAGCTAAGGAGAGGTGAAGGGGGGTGGTAGAGGGAGTAGAGGGAGAAGGGGAGCTCAGTCTGGGAAGGTCTCTTGGAGGAGGTGAGTTTTAAGTAGGGTTTTGAAGAGGGGAAGAGAATTAGTTTGGCGGAGGTGAGGAGGGAGGGCGTTCCAGGACCGCGGGAGGATGTGGCCCAGGGGTCGACGGCGGGATAGGCGAGACCGAGGGACAGTGAGGAGGTGGGCGGCAGAGGAGCAGAGTGTGCGGGGTGGGCAGTAGAAAGAGAGGGAGGAGAGGTAGGACGGGGCAAGGTGATGTAGAGCCTTGAAGCCTAGAGTGAGGAGTAGCAGAGCTTAGAGGGAGCCTAGAGTGAGGAGAAGCAGAGCCTTGAGGGAAGATCCCAGGTCTGGGAGTCAGAGGACTTGGGTTCTAATTCCACCTCCCCCACTTGTCTGCTGTATGATCTTAGGCAAGTCACTTCACAACTCTGTGCCTCAGTTACCTCATTTGTAAAATGGGGATTAAGGCTGTAAGCCCCAAGTGGGAAATGGACTATGTCCAACCTGATTAGCTTGTATCTACCCCATTGCTTATTACGGTACCTGGCTCATAATAAGTGCTTAACAAGTGCCAAAAAATGAAAGCATGAAATAAATACACTGATTGATCATTTGATTAATTAAAAAAGAAGTGCTGAATCACCTGTTGTGTGTAGAATTATTTTGAAGCACGGGCTTTAATTTTTTACTTTTTGGGTGCTGAGCTGAGTCTCCTGGATTGGGGACCCCATGGCAGCCTGGGGGGAGAAGCCTACTTCTACATATTGCTGGTGATGAGAAGAAAGGAAGGAGGGAAGGAGGGAGGGAAGGAGGGAGGGAAGGAGGGAGGGAAGGAAGGAAGGAAGGAAGGAAGGAAGGAAGGAGGAAGGAAGGAAGGAAGGAAGGAAGGAAGGAAGGAAGGAAGGAAGGAAGGAAGGAAGGAAGGAAGGAAGGAAGGAAGGAAGGAAGGGAGGAGGGAGGGAGGGGAGGTAGGGAGGGAGGGAGGGAGGGAAAGAGGGAGGGAAGGAGGGAGGGAGGGAGGGAGGGAACGAAGGAAACCAAGGCATGGAATAGTGAAGTAACTTGCTCAATGTCACACAGCAGAAAAGAGAGATAACCAGGATTAGAACCCATGTCCTCTGATTCCCAGAACTGTGCTCTTTCTACTAGGTCATGCTGCTTCAGTGTACTTATTGACCCCTGTGTGCAGAGCACTGTAATAAGGGTTTGGGAAAGTACAGTACAAAGGAGCTGGAAGACACATTTCCTGCCCACAACAAGGTTACAGTCTAGAGGGAGGGACAGTTACTAAAATAAATTTTTTAAATGGGGATATGCATCTAAGTGCTGTGGGGCTGAGGGTGGGGTGAATATCAACTATTGGGCATTGGTGAAGTATAGTCAAATAGTTGTTCAAAAATTTGGATGCTTTAACAGTTATTTGAAAGGCAAAAAGGGAATCTAATAAAGCTGGCATTGCATTGGATTATTTAAGAAAATGCAGTGACAGTTGTTAGTGTTTTTACTCTCAAATATATTTTTATTACTGCTAAAACAATTATCGGTGATAATGTCATTGTAGTGCAATTTAACTTGGGCATTTTGAAATTTGTGAAAAATGTATTTTGAGTTCAGTAGCCATTCATTCATTCATTCATTCATTCATTCATATATTCAATCATATTTATAGAGCACTTACTGTGTGCAGAACACTGTTAATAAGAGCTTGGAAAGTACAATTTGGCAAAAAATAGAAACAATCCCTACCCATCAACGGGCTCACAGTTTAGAAGCAGGGAGACAGACAAGAAAATAAAACACAACAATTAGGCATCAATAACATCAATATAAATAAATAGAATTATGCATATAGACACCTCTTTAATAAAATGAATAGAATAATAAATATGTACATATATTCACAAGTGTAGTAGGGTGATGAGGAGGGTAGAGCAGAGGGAGGGAGTAAGGGTGATGGGGAGGGAAGGAGGAGCAGAGGAAAAGAGGGATAAGTCTGGGAAGGCCTCCTGGAGGAGGTGACCTCTCAATAGGCCTTTGAATGGGGGAAGAGTGCTAGTTTGGTGGATGTGAGGAAGGAGGGCATTCCAGGCCAGAGGTAGGACGTGGGCCAGGGGTCGACGATGGGACAGGCACAAACGAGGCCCAGTGAGGAGGTTAACACCAGAGGAGTTGAGTGTGGGTTGGGCTGTAGAAGGAGTGAAAGGACGTGAGGTAAGAGGGGGAAAGGTGATGGAGAGCTTTGAAGCCAAGAGTGAGGAGTGTTTGCTTCATGCAAAGGTTGATAGGCAACCACTGGAGGTTTTTGAGGAGGGGGGTGACATGCCCAGAGAATTTCTGTAGAAAGATAATCTGGGCAGCAGAGTGAAGTATAGACTGAAGCAGGGAGAGGCAGGAGGAGGGAGATCAGAGAGGAGGCTGTTGCAATAATCCACTCGGGATATTATGAGAGATTGTACCAACAAGGTAGCAGTTTGGATGGAGACGAAAGGGCGGTTCTGCGTCACCATGACTTGCTCCCATTGTTCTTCCTCCCTCCCAGCCCCCCAGCACTTATGTACATATCTGTCATTCATTTATTTATATTAACGTCTGTCTCCCCTTTCTAGAATGTAAGCTCGCTGTGGACAGAGAATACATCTGTTTATAGTAGAGGCTGATGCAATAATCCAGTCGGGATATTATGAGAGATTGTACCAGCAACGTAGCAGTTTGGATGGAGAGGAAAGACCAGATCTCGGTGATGTTGTGAAGGTGAGACCGGCAGATTTTGGTGACAGATTGGATATTTGGGGTGAATGAGAGAGCAGAGTCAAGGATGACACCAAGGTTGTGGGCTTGTGAGACGGGAAGGATGGGAGTGCTGGCCACTGTGATGGGAAAGTCAGGGAGAGGACAGGATTTGGGAGGGAAGATAAGGAGCTCAATCTTAGAGATGTTGAGTTTTAGGTGGCAGGCAGACATCCAGGTGGAGATGTCCTGAGGCAGGAGGAGATATGAGTTTGGAGTAAGGGAGAGAGAACAGGGGAGGAGATGTAGTAACATCTGCGTAGAGATGATACTTGAAGCCGTGGGAGTGAATGAGTTCACCAAAGGAGTAAGTATAGATGGAGAACAGAAGGGGACCAAGAACTGACCCTTGAGGAAACCCTACAGTTAGGGGATAGGAGGGGGAGGAGGAGCCCGTGAAGGAGACCGAGAATGAATGGCCAGGGAAATAAGAGAAGCAGGAGAGGATGGAGTTTCTGAAGCCAAGGTTGGATAATGTGTTGAGGAGAAGGGGATGGTCAACAGTCTCAAAGGCAGCTGAGATGTTGAGGAGGATTAGGATAGAGCAGGAGCCATTGGATTTGGCAAGAAGGAGGTCAATGGTGACCTTTGAGAGGGCAGTTTCAGTGGAGTGGAAGGAATGGAAGCCAGATTGGAGGGGTTCCAGGAGAGAGTTGGAGTTGAGGAATTCAAGGCAGCGAGTGTAGATGACTCATTCTAGGAGTTTGGAAAGGAAACGTAGCAGGGAGATAGGGCAATAACTGGAAGGGGCAGTGGGGTCAAGGGGGTTTTTTTTAGGATGAGCGAGACATGGGCATGTTTGTAGTCAGAGGGGAAGAAGCTGTTGGAGAGTGAGTGGTTAAAGATGGAAGTTACGGAGGGGAGGAGGGAAAGGGTGATAGTTTTTATAAGATGAGCGGGAAGGGGTCTGAAGCACAGGTGTCCGTCTGTCCGTCTCCCCCGATTAGACTCTAAGCCCGTCAAACGACAGGGACTGTCTCTATCTGTTGCCGACTTGTTCATTCCAAGCGCTTAGTACAGTGCTCTGCACATAGTAAGCGCTCAATAAATACTATTGAATGAATGAATGAAAGGTGGAGAGGGTGCCACTTGCAAGGAGGGAGATCTCCTCTGAAGATACTGCTGGGAAGGATGGGAAAGTAGAAGGTTGAGAGCTGGGAGGATGGAAAAGGGGGAGGAGTGACTTGGGGGAGCTCAGACCTGATGGTTTTAATTTTCCTAATGAAGTAGGTGGCCACATCATTGTGGGTGAGGGATGAAGGAGGGGGAGGAACGGGGGGGCGTGAGGAGGGAGTTAAATGTCCAGAACATCTGGCGGGGGTGATGGGCATGGGTGTCAATGAAGGAAGAAAAATAGTTTTGCCTGGCAGAGGAGAGGGCAGAGTTAAGGCAGGAAAGAATAAATTTACAGTGAACAAGGTTGACTTGGTGCTTAGACTTTCGTCAGCAGCGTTCAGCTGCTTGAGCATAAGACCGAAGGAGGCAGACAGTGGCAGTGATCCAGGGTTGTGGGTTAGTGGAGCGAGAGTGACAAAGGGAAAGGGGAGTAAGATAGTTAAATTGAGTAGAGAAGGTGGAGTTGAGAGCAGTAATCTGGTCATTAAGAGTGGGTAGAGAGATTAGGGAGGCAAACTGGGATGTGATGCTTTGAGAGAGATGGATGGGAACCAAGAGAGCAGGGGTCTCTGTGGGGGAGTAATACAGATTTACGGGGGGAGGGGTGTGACAGAGAAGGCAGGTGAGAACGTTATGGTCAGAGAGAACCATTTCAGACTTGGTGAGGGTGGAGATAGTGCAGTGGTAAGAGATGATGAGATCGAGGGTGTGACCAAGTTGGTGAGTGGGTGAGGTGTGGTAGAGCAGGAGGTTGGCAGAGTCAAGGACTGATAGAAGGCAGGTGGCGGAAGAATCACTGGGTGCACCCATGAGGATGTTGAAGTCTCCAAGGATTAGAGTGGGCATGGAAAAGCAGAGAAGGAAGGTGAGAAAGGCGTCAAGGTGATTAAAGAAGTTGGAGGTGGGACCAGGGGGGCGGTAGATGACAGCTACAAAGAAACTGGAGGGGGTGGTAGAGGCGAATAATATGGGCTTTAAAGGAGGGGAAGGAGAGGGAAAGGGGAGGGGAGATAGTGTGAAAGCGGCATTGGGGTGCGAGAAGGAGAGGCCTCGGCTGGAGAGAGCAGCAGAAGAGACCGTGTCATCTGGAGTGAGCCAGGTCTCAGGGGAGGGCAGGAGGAGGAGAGAGCGGGAAAGGAACAGGTCAAGGATGAAGGGAGTTTAACTATAATGGAGCAGGGGTTCCATAGGCCACACTTGACAGCAGCTTTGGAGGGAGGGGAGAAAGGGGGAAGGGTGTGAGGGATAGGGAGGGTTAGGATGGGAATGAGATGGTGGTGACCTGGACGGGGAGAGGGGGATGAGGGGGTGGCGATGAGACAGGAGAATTGGAATGGGACAAGGCAGGGAGGGGGGAAGGGAAGGGGTTGGACGGGAGGGGTTTGGCAAGGAACAGTGCAAGGGGAGTGGGTTGAGGGTTGGCGCTGGTAAAGCGGAATTCCAGGGAGGAGGCAGGGGAGGAGGGGAGGGGCGGGGGAAAAGTGAGGGAAAGAGCTGGGTGGGAGAGGGGAAGGGGAAGGTGAGGATAGGGAATGGAAGATGGGAGGCAGGAGCATTGGAAGTCATGGTGAGGTCAGGGAGGTAAATGACAGTCCTGAGATGAGTTAACAATTGATTACGCAATAGCAATAATATGGTATATGATACGATATAATATAATATAATTAATATGATATAATATAAGATATGTGGGGTGATGCCCAGGTTAGAATGTTGAATTGGTCCATGGGTCAATCAAATCAAAAAGGCCAGTGGCAAGGAGAGTCCAGTGGCTCTTGGCCCAATTGTCTCTGAGGCGGTGAAGGAAGTCCTGTGGATGGCTGATTTGAACAAGAGTGGAGCTGTTATGGGGGATATGGGAGAGGAAACTCCTGGAGAGAGGAGGAAATAACCAAACAACATGGGTAGGCTGCGTAGGTGCGAATTCAGATAGTAGCTAAAAGTAACACCATGAGAGCAAGGGCATTGTTACCCGGGGAGGGGGGCGGGGGGAATGTCACCCGTCGTCGGGGACAAGTTCTTTCGGAATCGGCGCGGAGAGAGAGAGAGAGAGAGAGAGAGAGAGAGAGAGAGAGAGAGAGAGAGAGGGAGACTGGGGATGGAAGACCTGAGTTTTGTATACAATTTATTCCGCGGGGCGGATTGAATTAATTATTTAGACGCGGCAATCGGCCTTCCTTTTTGGGGAAATATGGTGTTAAAGCGTCCCCCCTTGGGAGGAATTTGGTTAAAGCTTCCCTAATGGGAGGAATACACTGGTATGTTACTCGGTGTGGGCAGACACCAGGGCCCGCCCAGGCAGAGCTCGCTTATGGTTTACTTACAATGTGGTGAGGCGGCTAGTTCCCACCGTGTGCGTACCCACTCAGGAGGAACCCACTTGGCGTTAAACCCACGTACACATTAAAACCCACTTACGCGTTAGAACCCACTTATGCGTTGGACTCACTTATGCGTTGCACACTCATACATTACACACTTATGCGTTACACTCTTACGCACTACACACTTATACGTTACACTCTTATGCATTACACTTATACATTACACTCTTATGCTTTACACACTTATGCGTCATACACGTATACGTTACGCTCACCCGTCCCCCGGTCCCTGTCTCTGTGCATTGGTCCTGGTGGCAGAATGGCATCTGGTGCTCTGGGCAGGGAAAGACACGTGGGTGGCTGTTGTTACCGCTGCGATCCTCCAAAGAGACGAGAGCACCAGAGGCGACAGGTATTTATTACCTGTGGTTTAGGTGGTCCTAACTTCCGTCCTGTTCAATCTCCGCCCCTTCCACTTCCTCTTCTCCCATACCTTATTGAGTCAGCAGGGAGGAGAGGGACACCTATCTTCCCACCCCGCCCCCTCTGGCCAGAGAGGTTACGTCACCAGCGGCATTTCGGCCATGGGGTAGCCGGTGCCCAGGTCCACCTTGGCACAGGGAATCAGTCACATCCACTCCGAGCACAGGGGAGGAGAGAGTGGTGGCTCCCCAAAGATGTTCGCTTCTTGGGGTGGGGAGGGTGGAAGAGCTAGGGAACACAATGTCCCATGGCCCTGGGTGGGGAGGGAGAGGGAGATTTGGGGAGCACAATGTCCCATGGCCCTGGGTGGGGAATCTGGGGAACACAGTGTCCCACGGCCCTGGTTGGCTACCTGGCCGGACTATAGGTAGCTTCGAGGGGTGGTTCTAGTGATCAAGGGAGGGGTCCCGGTCCAGGGGAGTTGGATGGTCAGCAGAGAGATCAACTTTAGGGGATCATCTGGGAGATATATGAGGCTCTGACCGGCTGTGGAGCTTGAGGCGGTGGTTGGGGCGGGGGAGGGGGGGGAGAAGGGGAGGGGAGTGGGCCTCGGAGTCTTCAGGCGAGGGTGCAGATGTCCGGGAGGGGGAGACGACCTTGAGCCCGGAGGCACGTCATTGGACGCCGGTAGTGGGCTTCTCAGGAAGAGAGATCTCGGAGTTCCCTTGGCGGTGTCCATAGGGGAAAGATCCTACCGGCAGCAGGGGGACTGGCATTCCGATGGCGCGGCTCCTTACGAAAAGAGATCTCAGGCCCATGTGGCAGTGTTTGGAGGGGAGAGATCCAATTTGGTTTCCAACCCCTTCATTCCACAAAAACAGCCCTCTCCTAAGTCACAAGTGACCTTCTTCTCCAAAGATCTGCCAGCCCCTATTCCATCCTAATCCTCCTCAACCTCTCAACTGTCAACCACCCTTCTTCTGGAAACATTACCCAACCTTGGCTTCACTGACACCGTCCTCTCCTGGTTATCCTCCTATCTCTTTGGCTGCTCGTTCTCAGTCTCTTTGACGGACTGCTTTTCTGTCTCTCATCCTCTGATAGTAGGAGGTCCTACAAAGCTCATTTGTGGTTCCCCTTCTATTTTCTGTTTACACTCACTCCTCTGGAGAATTCATTCACTCCTATGACTTCAACTACTATCTTTACACACTGGGACATAGACTGTATCCCACGTGATTAGCTGGTGTCTACCCCAGTGCTTAGTACAGTACTTGTCACATAGTAAGTGCTTAACAGCTGCCTTTTTTTTTAAGTCACTCAGAAAGGATAAAGAGACTGCATTTTGGAAGTGGAATTTGCTTTGAAAACTTCCTAGGAGAGACAGACGCACACCCAGATATGCATACACACACACACACACACACACACACTCACACACACACATACAAACACACACACTGTCCGGTGAGGAATATCTGGAAAATGATTTCAACAATAGCTGATTCCAGTCCAAGGACTTTATTCCCACTCAAGTCCTAGAAGGATACAGCACAAGTCCCCATGCCTGGACACCGAGTACTTGATGCCTGCAGATATGAGCTGCTTTTATTGTTTTGCTGATTTATTCATTCATTCATACATTCAATAGTATTTATTGAGCGCTTACTATGTGCAGAGCACTGTACTAAGCGCTTGGGATGAACAAGTCGGCAACAGATAGAGACAGTCCCTGCCGTTTGACGGGCTTACAGTCTAATCGGGGGAGATGGACAGACAAGAACAATGGCAATAAATAGAGTCAAGGGGAAGAACATATCGTAAAAACAATGGCAACTAAATAGAATCGAGGCGATGTACAATTCATTAACAAAATAAATAGGGTAATGAAAATATATACAGTTGAGCCGACGAGTACAGTGCTGTGGGGATGGGAAGGGAGAGGTGGAGGAGCAGAGGGAAAAGGGGAAAAAGAGGGTTTAGCTACGGAGAGGTAAAGGGGGTGTGGCAGAGGGAGTAGAGGGAGAAGAGGAGCTCAGTCTGGGAAGGCCTCTTGGAGGAGGTGAGTTTTAAGTAGGGTTTTGAAGAGGGAAAGAGAATCAGTTTGGCGGAGGTGAGGAGGGAGGGCGTTCCAGGACCGCGGGAGGACGTGGCCCAGGAGTCGACGGCGGGATAGGCGAGACCGAGGGATGGTGAGGAGGTGGGCGGCAGAGGAGCGGAGCGTGCGGGGTGGGTGGTAGAAAGAGAGAAGGGAGGAGAGGTAGAAAGGGGCAAGGTGACGGAAAGCCTCGAAGCCTAGAGTGAGGAGTTTTTGTTTGGAGCGGAGGTTGATAGGCAACCACTGGAGTTGTTTAAGAAGGGAAGTGACATGCCCAGATCGTTTCTGCAGGAAGATGAGCCGGGCAGCGGAGTGAAGAATAGACTGGAGCGGGGCGAGAGAGGAGGAAGGGAGGTCAGAGAGAAGGCTGACACAGTAGTCTAGCCGGGATATAACGAGAGCCTGTAACAGTAAGGTAGCCGTTTGGGTGGAGAGGAAAGGGCGGATCTTGGCGATATTGTAGAGGTGAAACTGGCAGGTCTTGGTAACGGATAGGATGTGTGGGGTGAACGAGAGAGACGAGTCAAGGATGACACCGAGATTGCGGCCCTGAGAGACGGGAAGGATGGTCGTGCCATCCAGTGATAGAGAAGTCTGGGAGAGGACCGGGTTTGGGAGGGAAGATGTGAAGCTCAGTCTTGCTTATGTTGAGTTTTAGGTGGCGGGCCGACATCCAGGTGGAGACGTCCCGGAGGCAGGAGGAGATGCGAGCCTGAAGGGAGGGGGAGAGGACAGGGGCGGAGATGTAGATCTGCGTGTCATCTGCGTGGAGATGGTAGTCAAAGCCGTGAGAGCGAATGAGTTCACCGAGGGAGTGAGTGTAAATGGAGAACAGAAGAGGGCCAAGAACTGACCCTTGAGGAACTCCAACAGTTAAAGGATGGGAGGGGGAGGAGGCTCCAGCGAAGGAGACCGAGAATGACCGGCCAGAGAGGTAAGAGGAGAACCGGGAGAGGACGGAGTCCGTGAAGCCAAGGTGAGATAAGGTATGGAGGAGGAGGGGATGGTCGACAGTGTCAAAGGCAGCAGAGAGGTCAAGGAGGATTAGAATGGAGTAGGAGCCATTGGATTTGGCAAGAAGGAGGTCATGGGTGACCTTAGAGAGAGCGGTCTCGGTAGAGTGGAGGGGACGGAAGCCAGATTGGAGGGGGTCCAGGAGAGAATGGGAGTTAAGGAATTCTAAGCATCGATTGTAGACGACTCGTTCTAGGATTTTGGAAAGGAAGGTTAGTAGGGAGATAGGGCGATAACTGGAGGGGGAAGTGGGGTCCAGAGCGGGTTTTTTTTAGGATGGGAGAGACGTGGGCATGTTTGAAGGCAGAGGGGAAGGAGCCATTGGAGATTGAGTGGTTAAAATAGAAGTTAAGGAAGGTAGGAGGGCAGGGGCGATGGTTTTAATAAGGTGAGAGGGAATGGGGTCCGAGGCGCAGGTGGAGGGGGTGGCACTTGCGAGGAGGGAGGAGATCTCCTCTGAGGATACTGCAGGGAAGGATGGGAAAGTAGGGTAGAGGGTTGGTGGGGGGCGGGGGAGAGGCGGAGGGGTGACTTTGGGGAGCTCAGACCTGATTGTGTTGATTTTCGTGAGGAAATAAGTGGCCAGATCATTGGGGGTGAGAGATGTGGGAGGGGGAGGAACAGGGGGCCTAAGGAGAGAGTTAAAGGTCCGGAACAATCGGCGGGGGTGACGAGCATGGGTGTCGATGAGGGAGGAGAAGAAGTTTTGCCTGGCGGAGGAGAGGGCAGAGTTAAGGCAGGAAAGGAAAAATTTGGAGTGTGTGAGGTTGGCTTGGTGCTTGGACTTTCGCCAGCAGCGCTCAGCAGCTCGAGCATAGCAGCGTAGGAGGCGGACAGAGGAGGTGATCCAGGGCTGTGTGTTAGTGGAGCGAGTATTCCCTCCCACAGAATCACACTTGTTTGCTATGTGGCCTTGGGTAAGTGACTTCAACTTCTCTGTGCTTCGGTTACCTCATCGGAAAAATGGGAATTAAGACAGAGAGCCCCATGCAGGACAGGGACCGTGTCCAAACCGATTTGCTTGTATCCACCCCAGTGTTAAGTACAGTACCTGGCACATAGTAAGCGTTTAACAAATACCACAATTGTTTTATTATTATTATTGTCATTATTGTTCCCCCAACCTCCTCTCCAAAACAGCAGTTCTTCAGAACCCATATTCTGACTTTAAACAACAAAGCTACACATACCACTGATTGGAAGCTCTCAGGTCTTATCAGGTTGGGAATCCAGCTCGGACAGCCACTGGGGGGAGCGGGGGCAAGGGAGAGCAATATCATTCCATCACCCCGTGAGGTGTTGGGATTTACCTTTCTAACCAGAAGCTGCTCCAGTCAGAATGTGCCCATCTTCCTCTGCCCCTGTTTCTTATCTTCTGGCTGCCTCATTTTATTTCTATTAATGTCTCTTTTATATTAATGTCTGTCTCCCCCTCTAGATGGTAAACTCGTTGTGGGCTGGGAATATATCATTGTGTTTTACCCTCCTAAGTGCTTAGTCCAGTGTTCGGCACACAGCAAGCACTCAATAAATATGATTGACTGGCTGACTGATTCCCAGTCTGAGAGCTTCTCCCCCAAACGGTGCTTCATTTTTTATGGTATTTGGTAACAATAATAATAATTGTGATAGTTGTTAAGTGCTTACTATGTGCCAGGGACTGTGCTCAACACTAGGATAGACACAAGGTAATCAGTCTGGGTGCCGTCCTTGTCCCACATGGGCTTCACTGTCTTGAGTAGGAGGTTACAGACGCAGTAACCAAGACACAGAGAAGTGACCGAGGTCACACAGCAGACAAATGGCAGAGCTGGCATTACATTTCAGGTCCTCTGACTCCCAGGACTGGGGTCTTTCCCCTATGTCATGCTTCTTCCTTGATTATTCCCAGAAAAGGGGAGACTCAGATCAGATCAGGAACTCAGGGTTGGAAAAGATCTTCTGGAGGTCCTACGAAAATTGCTCCCTCAGATGGAGACCACTGCCTCTGTTTTGAATACGTTAAAGCACCCAGACTCCTACGGCCCAGGATGTCATCTTCTCTCTAGCTCCTGGAGAAGGCTTCCTCTCTTCTTCTTCCCCTCCTTAGCCAGACTCAGAGTCATAAAGGAAAAGTCACCACCAGACTGGTCGATGACAGCTTTGATACAGACCAGCGCCATTGCAAATCTCGGGGTGGTTACCCAAGGGGCAGCTTTTAATAGGGAAGGGATTTCATGAGCTTTATCCTTGTCCAGGACTGTGATTATCTTGTCACCTGAAGGAGGCTGACACCAGTTTGGGTGGAAATAGGAGAGTGCAGAGAAGGCGGTTAGCAACAGAGTGCTGCTGAGTCTATCAATCGAGCAATCAATCATATTTTTTGAGTACTTACTATGTACAGAGCTCTGTACTAAACTGTTGTTCTAGACTCTGGGACCTTACTGACAGTGGGGGCTGGGTCTGGCGGACAGGTGGGCGAGGGGCATCCCTTTCCTGTTAGTCAGTCCTTGCCTGGCACAGTTCAATTTGTGCAAAGAGGTAGGTGGAGAAAGGAATGACCTCTGAAAGTTTACTGGCTCATAGGGAATGACAGGTGCATTCTGTTGCCTGGATGTCTCTCTCTGCCAGGTACTCTCTTCCACTATTGGTCTACACTAAATTCCTTCCTAATAAAATCAGCCACCTTGAATATTAATAAGGCTACGAGTGTGGGAGAGTAGTGATCTGGCATAGAGTAGAGGAGGGAGTTCCAAGCCAGGAGGAGGAGGTTGGGAAAGGGGTCGGCCGGTGAGATAGATGAGATCATGGCACAGAGAGCAAGCTGGTACCAGAGGAGTAAAGTGTGAGGGCTGGGTTGTTCTAGGAGATCAGCGAGGGAATGTAGGAGGGGGCGAGCCGATTGAGTGCTTTAAAGCCAACAGTAAGGAGTTTCTGTTTGATTATAGGATGAATTTTCTACTGTTGATAAAAGGATGAATGGTTAGTGATGACTTTCACCCATTCATTCTCTCAAAACCTAAGCTTGCTTGTGGATAAATTCTGTATCTACAGACACTCGTTTATTGTACTCTCCCAGGTGGCTTAGTACAGTGATCTAGCACAAAAGCTACCTGCCTCCCTCCCATATGGGGATCAGTGGGATCCTCAACCCACTCCACTGTACTCCAACTCAGAGTTGGTGAGGGCAGAGACTGTATTTGTTGAGGGATAGGGAGATCGAATGTGTTGCGCAAAGTAGGGGAGTGAGCGATATGGGCTGGAGCAGGAGGTCGGTGGAAATTGAGAGGTGTGAAGAAGCGGGCAGTGGGAAGGTTGTCAGGAACATTCACATGGATGTTTGAGTCCTACATATTGCAGAGCCCTGGCAGAAGCCAGGAATTAGAACTCAGGTCCTCTGACTCTTTTCCCTAGTCACTGCTGGTCTCAAGATATAAGATAAACCAGGCTGGGATTCGAGTCCCCTCTTCCACATGGAGCTCACAATCTAAAGGGGAAGGGAGAATGGGGATTGATTTCCATTTATAGATGAGGAAAGGTGAGATGACGGCAAAGCAAAGTGATTTGTCCAGGTCGCACATCTGACAAGTGGTGAAGCCAGAATAGAACCAGTGTCCTCTGATTCCCAGGGCCCATGCTCCTTCCACTAGGTTATGCTGCTTCTCAAGATATAAGATTAAATAGGCTGGAATTGGGGTCCCAGGTCCATTTGGAGCTCAGAATCTAAAAGGATAGGTGAATTGGCATTGAATTCCCATTTTACAGATGAGGAAAACTGAGGCACAGAGGGAAGGAAGTGACTTCCCAAGGTCACCAGCAGACAAGTGGAGAGCTGGATAAGAACCGCAGCGTCTCGGCTCCAGGCATTTCCATTAGACCCATACTGCCTGATGAGTCCCTCCATCAGAGTCCATGTAGAGGTTGGCAGGTAATTGCCTGCGGTGCTCCCTTTGTCCAGACTGGCCTTTCCAGGTTGTCTGGAAACATGGGCATTTCCAAAACAGCTGGATGAAGTTTTTTCTAACCAACAGGGGAGAATTCCCATCGACATAACTGAGGGAGAGCAGGCGTCCCAATTGTATCAAAACATCATAGGGAGGTTTGATTCCTTCTTGTGGAAGCAGCAAACTACCCATCTCAGTCCTCTAGACTGTAAACTCAGGGTGGGTAGGGAACAGGCCTACAATGCTCTTAGTCAGTGTTCTGCACACAGCGAGCACTTAATTAATAACCCTTGAGTAATTGCTCTATCAATTCCCCTTTAGACTGTAAGCCCCCTGTGTTGGTATTTGTTAAGCGCTTATTATGTGCCGAGCACTGTCTTCAAGCGCTGGGGTAGACATAGGGGAATCAGGTTGTCCCACGTGGGGCTCACAATCTTAATCCCCATTTTACAGATGGAGGGAACTGAGGCACAGAGAAGTTAAGTGACTTGCCCACAGTTCCCACAGCGACAAGTGCAGAGCTGGGATTTGAACTCATGAGCCCTGACTCCAAAGCCCGTGCTCTTTCCACTGAGCCACGCTGCTTCTCATGTTCCCTGTGGTCTGGGAACATATAATGATAATAATAAAAATCATGATGGTATGTGTTAAGGTTTACTATGTGCCAAGCACTGTTCTAAGGCACTGGGGTAAGATACAAGGGGAATCAGGTTGTCGCACGTGGGGCTCACAGTTTTAGTCCCCATTTTACAAGATGAGGTGACTGAGGCAGAGAAATTAAGTGACTTGTCCGAAGTCCACAGTGCCAAGAGGGCAGAGCCAGGATTCTCTGACTCCAAGCCCGGGTCTTTCAAACTAAGCTTAGCTATCAGCTTCGGTATATATTGTAGTCTCCCCTGTGCGCTAGTACAGTGCTCCGGCACACAACAAGAGCGCATAAATACCGTTGATGTCTACTGATTTCTCTCTTAGACTGTAAGCTCCTTGTGAGCAGGGGCATGTCTACCAACTATGTTTGTTATATTGTATTCTCCCAAGCACACATGGTGAACATTCCATATATACAATCAATTGACTGATTGATCTCACCTGCCACCATTACCCTTACTCAGCCCTGCTTTAGGCATTTGGGGACACAGGGCAACACTGATATGGTGCTGTCCAAATTGGGACACCTGGTCATCTTCTTGAGTGGAAAGTATTGTGGCCTAGCACAAAGAGGATCTGTGTTCCAATTGCAGCTCTGCCAATTCCTTGCTGCGTAATCTTGGGCAAGTCACTTCATTTCTCTGTGCCACACTTTCCTCAGCTGTAAAATGGGGATTCAGTACTTGTCCTCCTTCCTCCTTAGTTCTTGTCCCACATGGAGTTCAAAGGCTGTGTCCCACCTAATAGACATGCACCTACCCTGGGAAGCAGCGTGGCCTAGGGAATACAGCACAGGCCTTGGAATCGGCAGGACCTGTGTTCTAATCCCAGCTCTGCCACTTGTCTGCTGTGTGACCTTGAGCAAATGACTTCACGTCCCTGGGCCTCACTTACCTCATAAGTAAAATGGGGATTAAGACTGTGAGCTCCATGTGGGACGGGGACTGTGTCCAATCTGATGGTCTTGTATCCACCCCAGAGCTTTGAGCTGTGTTTGACACCTAGTAAGCTTGTGACAAATTTCATCAGTATTATTAGTATCCTAGTGCTCAGGACAGTGTTTGACACAGAGAAAAGTGCTTCACAAATACGACAATTATTATTACCAATATTAGCGAGGGGAGGCGGCTTTCCTGGTACGTACCCTAAGAGGGATTCCGGTTGGAAACAGGAGAGTCCCGTTTCCAAAATGTCCTCATTCTTCTGTCACCCTGAATGATCAGGAACGGACTCACGGCTGAGAAAGTGAAACCCAACACCATGTGGCTGTTCATCAGCAGAGAGGACTTCTCTTTCATGTTTAGTAAGATGCTGAGCATGATGGTCTGCCTCCCCATAGAGGAGGACATATTAGGGTGACCAGGGCTACGACCCTCTTGGCCGGCCCTGACCTCGGCATAGCCCAGGGGGACCGTCCGGGCGCATGGAGATGTCGGACCTGCCGGTGGTGGTCCTGTGCAGGATAAACACCATGTAGCTGCTGGCCACACTTCATGAGCCCCACGAAGAACCCGTCACGGAGGAAGAGCACGATGGCTATGAGCAGGGTGGTTTCTGCGGCTGATGCTGACTTTGGAGCAAAATTGTGGTCCAGCATGGAGTGAACACTGCTGCTGTTGCCGGGGCCCTGTAACATTCATGATCGCATTCAAAATCAATGAGCAGGGCTGAGGCGCCCAGGACAGGAGGCAGGAAGCCGGTGATGCACTGGGGCAACCTGGCTTAAGCGTGGCCCCACCAGGGAGTACCGGGACTGATGGCAATGGCCTGGACCATGCTCAAGAGGCAGGCGTGCTGCAGAATAGCCAGACCCCGGCCCACTCGGTTAAGGATACATTGAGGATTTTACAGCCAGCATTGCTCAGGAAATTCCTCGGTCCCCAAGCTGACAATATCTCGGGCAATCCCCTGGTAAGAAGTACTATGGCATTGGACAGGGTCAAGTGGAAGAGGATCAAGTCAGAGGAGCTGAGCTTCAGGATGGCAGAGACCCTGTGGGTATAGAACAGGAGGAGGAAAATATTTCCTGAGACCCCGACGCCCATCTGTAAGATCAGCACAAAACCAACAGCCAGGTCAGGGGCATCCATTGTCGGTCATTTCCAATTGGAAGAATAGAAGGGCACCCACAAAACTACCTGGGAGGGGAGAAGTAAGAGAGAGAGAGAAAGAGAGAGAGAGTGAGTGACAAAGGATACTGAGGGAGAGAGACAGGGAGATCATTTTTCACTTTTCAATAACAAATCTCTAAGTCACTTTTTTATAGTATTTGTTATGTGCTTACTATGATAATAATAATTATAATAATATATTTAATAACGATATAATAATATATTATATATAATATTTATATATAATTATTATTATTATAGTTGTTGTACTTATTAAGTGCTTATGGTGTTCCAGATATTTTACTAAGCACTGGGGTACATACAAGATAAACAGGTTGGACACAGTTTCTGTCCCACAAAGGGGTCACAGTCTGAATCCCTATTTTACAGACAAGGTAACTGAGACAGAGAGCAGTGAAGAGAAGTGAAGAGACTCACCCAGCTCACGCAGTAAACAAGTGGTGGATTCAGGATTAGAACCCAGGGCCGCTGAATCCCAGGGCCATACTCTCTCCATTAATCCACGCTACTTACTAAACCATGAATGCCATGAATGTTCATTGTTCTTGGAAGGACTCAGCAGGGAGAGATGCGTCTACCTGGGATTGAGCTAGAGTAAAATGAAGGTTGAAGTGTAGGACTGAATGAGGAAGTGACTTGGTTTTTAATCCCCTGCTTCGCTGGGTTAATGAGAGAATCTATAGAACAAAATACTTTGTGATAAATTGTGATACTTGCTGAGTGTTTACTATGTGCAAAGCACTTTATTAAGTGCTGGGGCAGATACAAAATAATGAGCTCAGACAGAGTCCCTGTCCCACATGGAGCTCACAGTCTAAGTACAAGGGAGGACAGATATTGAATCCCTATTTTACAGATGAGGAAATTGAAGGCACAGAGAAGTGCCTTGCCAAAGACTCCATATAGAGCAGGTGATTGGCAGAGTCAGGATTAGAACCTGGATCCTCTGACCCCCTCACCTGTGCTCTCTCGGCTATCTGAGACCAAGGTACAAGAGGACATCAGAAATTCCACTCTAGCTCAGAACCACGGTGGTCAATCCAGCCCAATAGTTGTGGAAGCACAAGGGTCATGGTCCTGGCATTTGCCCTCCTCTCTCTGGAGCCCTCTCAGCTCTAAGCCTGCTTGATCACCTCTTGGTGTGATTGCCAAGGCAATCAACTTCACAACCCATCTTCCCTTTGTTCTTTAGGTCTGCTGAAAGATAGTAGCCAAAAACAAGATGAAACTACTCCCTTAGTTGGGCTGTGGTGGGTTTATTCACCTGTAAGGAGGAGGTGAAGGGGCTGGATGGAAAACCCGTTTCCAAGGAGTTATTGCTACCTATCCTTATGTATTTATCCTTCATTGACTCTACGATTATAATTAGAAGCTCTGGATTACTCAGAGTTGAGCTGCCTTTACCAGCAGAGGAAACTCTGCCCGTCAACCACCACTCCCTTACTAGTGTAGAAGGAGCGCTTGTAATAATAACGTGTCTCTGACATAATCTGCTTCAAAATAAAATGCCGAGTCCATGAAGTTTTTCTCCACATAGTCTACCCATGCATAATCTTTCTGGACATTTGGAAGAACAGAGATGGAGTATGATTTGTCCCATTACACCCATCTCCAACTCCAGTTGACCAAAAACTTTGGCTTTATCTCCTCATTATGGACAAGGGAAGCAGCATGGTCTAATGGAAAGAGCATGGGGGCTGGGAGTCAGAAGGACCTGGGTTCTAATCCCAGATCCAGTTGTCCACTGTGTGACCTTGGGCAACTTCTCCGGCCCTCTGTTATCTCATCTGTAAAAAAGAGATTTAGATGGTGAGCCCAATGTGGGACAGGGTCTGTGTCTGCTCTGATGAGCTTGTTTACCCCAGGGCTTAGAATACTGCTTGACACATTGTAAGCGCTTAACAAATACCATCATTATTATTATCTGATACTTATTTTAAGGGCGCTGCTGCCCATGCTTGTGGTGTAATACTAATTTTATTATCAGCATCATCATTATTATGGTACTTTCATTCATTCCTTCATTAAATCGTATTTATTGAGCACTTCCTCATTGAGTGCTTGCTATGTACCAAGCACTCTACTAAGTGCTGGGGTAGATACAAGTTCATCAGGTCCCAAATGGAGATCACAGTGCAAGTAGGAGGTAGAAAAGGGAACCAGCATGGCCTAGTGGAAAGAGCCCAGGCCTGGAAGTCAGAGAACCTGGGTTCCAATTCCAGCTCTGCCATTTGTCTGCCATTTGACCTTGGGCAAGTTTCTGAACTTCTCTGGGCCTCAGATACCTCATCTGTGAAATGGAGAAAAATCTTCCTCCCTCCAATCTAGCCTGTGAGCACTCACTGGGAAAGGGACTGTGCCCAACCTGATTACGTTGTATCTACCACAACGCTTAGAACAGTGCTTGACACATAGTAAACACTTATATTAAAACAAACAAACAAATAAAAAAAGTATTGAATCCCATTTTACAGATGAGGGATGTGAGAAGTGAAACGACTTGCCCAAGGTCACACACAGGTTAACTGGCAGAGCCGGAGTTAGAACCCAGGTCCTCTATCTCCCGGACGCGTGCTCTTTTCATTAGCCCAACTGCTTCTCTGAGGGGCTGCATCTTGGTCCACGTGGAAGATCAAACAGAGACCACCAGTCACTGGACAGTGACATCACAGTGGAAGGAGCCCACTGAGCATGCTCAGTCCTCCCTGGCCAGCCCCTGCCCCCAGATGGGGCTTTACCTCCATCAATTCAATCAGTGGTATTTATTGAGCACTTACTGTGTGCAGAGCACTGCTACTAATACTTAGGAGAGAAAATGAATGGAGTTGGTAGACACACATTTGGGACATCTCTGGAAAGGCCCATTTCCCCCTCCCTGTTGTCCCCGACTATTTGACAAGTTGAGCTGTCGAGTTTTCCCCCTGATGGTCTGTTGATTAATTCATCCCTCTCAACCCCCCCAAAGTGAGGACCCCTGACGTTGCCCACCCCCACTCTCACTACTCTGAGAGAAGAGCCAGATCTGAAGGATGAGTGGGTCACCCGAACTGGGAAGTGAAGGAGGTTGACAGGGAGAGCTGTTCCATCATGTACAATTAGCCAGGAGGGAGGGATAAGAGCAGGTCCTGAGGATGTGAGTTTGATAGAGGGGTTGACTGAGAAGAAGGAGGACGAGGAGGAAGAAGAAGAGTGAGAGGCTGGAGATCTGACTTCAGTCGGGTTGGACAGGACACATTTACCTCCGTCACTGGGTGCCTCAGAAACATAATGTGACCCAGGATTGTGCAGCAGGCAAGGGGCATTGTCAGGATTAGAACCCTAGTCCCCTGACTCCCAGCTCCATGCTCTTCTCACGAAGCACATTCCCAGGGCTACCAGACACTGCCCCACATCCCACAGTCCCACTTAAGACCACAGAAGAAACATTGCCGCCCTGGAATCCCCACTTTCCAATTCGGGCTCTGGTCCTTACTCACCCATCTCCTTCGCTCTCACTGCGATCGATTCTAAGGCTGAGACAACTCCTTATTGGCCCCTTTCTCATCTCTTCCCCTCCCCCAGAGAGTCATTAATGTACGTGTGTGGAGTTTGTGTGTCTGTGTGTGAGGGAAGGACTAGCTTCCAATTTCTTCTACCTACCAACTGGGACATCCCCGGAAAGGCCCAATTCCCCCTCTCTGTTGTCCCGACAATTTGACAAAGTCGCGCCTCGGGTTTTCCCGGGGATGGTCCGCTGATAATTCCACCTCCGAGGCAATGTCAGCCTCAGTGCTATGTCCGGCTGCTCCAAGATATCTCCCGGCTCCACTCCCACCGGCTCAGCTGTGAGCCTAGCCGTACGATGTGTGTTGTGTTGTGGTGTGTCGGTGTGGTGTGTGTGTGATGTGTGTGTGTGTGATACTCCCATTGCAAGCGCTACGCATGGGTCACAGTTGGCTCCAATAACAAAGTCTCTATCAGCCCAGTCTGTCTGTATTGTCTCATTGTAATCTTCTCTTCAGAAGCCAATGCTCAAGTATTTGCTAAATGCTTACTGCATGGTCAACATGTAGTGGATAGAGCAGTGCCTTAGGAGTCAGAAGTACAGCTAGTTGTCTGCTGGGTGACCTTGGGCAAGTCACTTCACTTCTCTGTGGCCTCAGTTGCCTCATCTGTAAAATAGGGATTAAGACTGTGAGCTCCATTTGAAATAGGGACTGTGTCCAACCTGATTATACTTCTATTCATATCATCAATCATATTATGGAATGCTTAATGTGTGCAGAAGCACTATACTAAGCTCTTGGAAAGTACAATTCAGCAACAAAGAGAGACAATCCCTGCCCACAAAAAGCTCACAGTCTAGAAGAGGCGGAGACAGACATCAAAGCAAAATGAAACAGGCATCAATAACATCAGATATAAATAAGTATAATTAGATAATATAATAATAAGGTATATATATACATACATCCAGGACAAGTAAGACAGGCATTAAAATAAAATAGAATTATAGGTATGTACGTATATTCACAGGTAGTGTGGGCAGAGGGGTCGAGCAAAGGGAGCAAGGCTGGGTGAGGGTGGCAGAGGGGGGGGCGAGCTGAGGGAAAAGGGGGCTTAGTACCCAGGGTTTAGTACAGATGCCTGTCACATAGTCAGAACTTGACAATACCCAAAAAAGCACTGTACTAAACAATGTATAGGTACAGGACAATCAGGTTGCCACATGGGGCTCACAGTCTAAGTAGGAGAGAGAAACAGGTATTAATTACCCATTTTGCAGCTGAGGGAACTGAGACACAGACAAGTGAGATGACTTGCCCAAGCACACACAGCAGGCACGTGGCAGAGCAGGGCTTAGAAAGCAGGTCCTCTGACTCCCAGCCTGGGCTCTTTCCATTAGGCCAGACTGCTTCTTCTGTATTTTCTTCTTCTCCCTTTAGACTGCCAGCTTGTAGTGGGGAAGGAAACGTGTCCACCACCACTCTCTCATATTGTGCTCTTCCAAGCACTAGTTCAGCTGTTCTGCACTCAGGAAGTGCTCAGTAAATTCCATCTATTGATTAGTGATTGATTGGCTTAAACTGATGTCAAGAATGACTACACTACCCTATGAGACTGGAAGCTCCTTCTGTAGACTGTAAGCTCCTTCTAGGCAGGGATCATGCCTACCTACTCTATTGCACTGTACCCTCCAAAACGCTTGATTACAGTGCTCTGCACTCAGTAAGTAATAAATAAATACCACTGATGATACTCTTTGGTTTGCAGATGGATGGTGTGCTTGGTGGGGAGGGAGAGAATCTGTGGATTTTAGAAACAATATTCCCACCCAGAATCCCAGGCCTTGCCCACCACCAACCCACTCTTACTCTCCTCAGATATTGCTTTGGTGGAATTTTCATTCATTCATTCATTCATTCATCATCATCCATCATCCATTCCAGTCGCATTTAATGAGCTCTTATTGGCTGCCGTAGCACTGTACCACGCACTTGGAAGAGTAAGCTCAATCAGTAAACGGACACATTCCTGCAACTAAAGTCGAGCGATCCTCCCCACTCTAAGAAAGTTTAAAAGAAGCCCCTTTTCCTTCTCCCTTCCCCATTCATCAATCATTCAGTCAGTCAGTGGGCACTGATGGGAGGCCCTTAGTGTTTGCAGAGTTTCTATATTGAGCTCTTGGGAGAGTTTGATAGAGGTGGAAGACATGATTCCTATGAGGAGGGAAAGGGAACATGAAGCAAATCAACTTTATGGACAGAGATCCATTTCCCAAGACTGAGTATTTTAGAGGCCACTTGATGTAATTGTTTTTCAAATGGTATTTTGTTAAAACACTTACTATGTGGCCAGGCACTGTCCTAAACTCTGGGGAAGATGCAAGATAGGTTGGATACAGTCCATGTCCCACATGGGGCTCACAGTCTTAATCCCCATTTTACAGATGAGAAGTTGAGGCACAGAGAAGTCAACATCCTTCCTCATCTAATCCAGGCTCTGCCACTCGTCTGCCATTCATTCAGTAGTATTTATTGAGCGCTTACTTTGTGCAGAGCACTGTACTAAGCGCTTGGAATATACAATTCGGCAACAGATAGAGACAATCCCTGCCCATTGTAGGGCTTACAGTCTAACTGGGGGAGACAGCAGACAAAAACAATAGCAATAACTAGAATCAAGGGATGTACATCTCATTAACAAAATAAATAGGGTAATAAAAATATATACCAATGAGCCAAATGAGCACAGTGATGAGGGGGAGGGGAAGGGACAGGGGGAAGGAGCAGAGGGAAAGGGGGGAAAGGTGGCTTAGCTGAGGGGAGGTGAAGGGGGGGCAAAAGATGCAGCAGAGGGAGCAGAGGGAAAAGGGGAAGCTCATGTCTGGGAAGGCCTCTTGGAGGAGGTGAGCTCTCAGTAGGGCTTTGAAGAGGGGAAGAGCATTATTTGGTTGGAAGTGAGGAGGGAGGGCATTCCAGGACAGCAGGAGGACATGGGCCGGGTCGACGGCCGGGATAGGCAAGAATGGGGGACAGTGAGGAGGTAAGTAACAGAGAAGCGGAGTGCACAGAGTGGACAGTAGAAAGAGAGAAGGGAGGGAAGGTAGGAGGGGCAAGGTGATGGAGAGCCTTGAAGCCTAGAGTGAGAAGTTTTTGTTTCGTGCGGAGGTCGATAGGCAACCAGTGGAGGTTTTTAAGGAGGGGGTTGCATGCCCAAAGCGTTTCTGTAAGAAGATGATCTGGGCAGTGGAATGAAGAATAGACTGGAGAGGGGAGAGACAGCAGGAAGGGAGATCAGAGAGGAGGCTGACACAATAATCCAGTCGGGATAGTATCAGAGCTTGTTCCAGCAAGGTAGCAGTTTGGATGGAGAGGGCAGGGCAGATCTTTGGAGATATTGTGAAGTTGAGACCGGCAAGGTGTTGGTGACGGTTTGGATGTGTGGGGTGAATGAGAGAGTAGAGTCAAGGATGACACCAAGGTTGTGGGCCTGTGAGACGGGAAAAGATGGTAGTGCCATCCACAGTGACAGGCAAGTCAGGGAGGGGACAGGGTTTGGGAGGGAAGATAAGGAGCTCAGTTTTGGACATGTTGAGTTTTAGGTGGCGGGCAGACATCCAGGTGGGAGACATCCTGGAGGCAGGAGGAGATAGGAGCCTGAAGGGAGGAGGAGATAGGGGCGGAGATGTAGATTTGTGTGTCCTCTGCATAGAGATGATAGTTGAAGCCGTGGGAGCGAATGAGTTCACCAAGGGAGTGAGTGTAGATGGAGAACAGAAGAGGGCCAAGAACTGACCCATGAGGAACCCCTACAGTTAGAGGATGGGAGAGGGAGGAGGAGCCCACGAAGGAGACTGAGAATGAACGGCCAGACAGATAAGAGGAGAACCAGGAGAGGATGGAGTCCGTGAAGCCAAGAGTTGGTATTGGTAAATGCTTACTATGTGCAGAGCACTGTTGTAAGCACTGGGGTAGATACACGGTAATCAGGTAGTCCCACGTGAGGCTCACAGTTAATCCCCATTTTACAGATGAGGTAACTGAGGCACAGAGAAGTGAAGTGACTTGCCCACAGTCACACAGCTGACAAGTGGCAGAACCAGGATTCGAACCCATGACTCGGACTCCCAAGCCCGGGCTCTTTCCACTGAGCCATGCTGCTTCTCTAAATATTTGTTAAGTGCTTACCAAGTGCCAAACACTGTTCTAAGCGCTGGGGTAGATACAGGGTATTCAGGTTGTCCCATGTAAGGCTCACAGTCTTAATCCCCATTTTATAGATGAGGTAACTGAGGCTTAAGTGACTTGCCCCAAAGTCACACAGCTGACAGGGGTGGTAGAGCCAGGATTAGAACCCATGACCTCTGACTCCTAAGCCCGTGCTCTTTCCACTGAGCCACACTGCTTCTCTGTCATCTGACCTCAGGTGAGTCATTTTGCTGTGCCCCAGTTCCCTCATCTGTAAAATGGGGATTAAGACTGTGAGCCTAATGTGGACAGGGACTTTGTCCAACCCAATTGTCTTGTATCTACCCCAGCTCTTAGTAGAGTGCCTGGCACATAGGTAAGTGGTTAACAAATTGCCATTAAAATAAAACAAACTTTTCTCCGTCCTCCATCTCATTAACTCCTCTTCCAGCTAACTATATGTATCCTGGAAGGCTCTGTTACTAATAACTGTGCCATTTGTTAAGCACTTAGCATAGGTCAAGCACTGTAGTAAATGCTGGGGTAGATACAAGGCACTCATGTTCCAAGAGGGGCTCACAGTCTAAAGTAAGATGGGGATCAGGTATTATATCCCCTTTTAGCACAGGAGGGAATCGAGGCACAGAAAAGTGAAATGACTTGACCAAGGTCACCCAGGTCACCTGCAAGTACGTGGCAGGTCTGAGATGAGAGCCTGGATCCTCTTACTCGTATACCTGGCTCTTTTCACTAGGTCATGGTGCTTCCAATAAGATCCCTGAGTCGCCATGTTGGGTCGGGGGGCAGGATGTTTGGGTGGGCTGGAATTCTCCCTGAGAACTCAGCTCTGACCAGGGACAGGACTGCGTTGATCTGGGGACACACAACCAGCTGCCCAAAGCACTGATTTGACCTGAGAATCGTCATGGTAGCCTCTTACCTGGTGGGAAGGAAGAGGACCCAGAAGGCAGGGGGTGTGCAAAGAGGCGGGGCCTTTTTTTTAAATGGTATTTGTTAAAAACTTACATTGTGTCAAATGCTGTTTTAAGCACGGGGATAGGTAGATGTTAATTGGACCCGGGTCCCTATCCCACTGTATAGGTGAGGCCCCGTAGCTGTAAAACCATTTTGGGCAAGCGAATGTGTCTGTTCGTTATGGTATTATATTCTCCTATGTGCTTAGTACAACGCTCTGGACACGATAAGTGCTGGATAAACTTGATTGACTGACTAAGTAGGAGGGGAGAACAGGAGAACTGAGGCACAAAGAAGTTAAGCGACTGGCCCAAGGTCACCCAGCCATCAGTTGGCAGAGCGGGGATGAGGAAGCAGTGTGGCTTAGTGGATAGAGCATCGACAGTCCATGGCACATAGTAAGTGCTTATCAAATACCTGGGAGTCAGATAGGACCTGGGTCCTAATCCAAGCTCCGCCACATGTCTGCTCTATGACCTTGGGCACGTCACTTGGCTTCTCCGGACCTCCATTACCTAATCTGTAAAATGGGAATTAAGATGGTGATCCCCAAGTGGCCAGGGACTGTTTCCAACACGATTTGAATCAGATCCACCCCAGCGGTTAGAACAGTGCCTGACACCTAGGAAGCCCTTACCTAACAAATACCACAGTTATTATTATTATTATTATTATCATTACTATTAATAAAAAGGACAGGACCATTGAATCGATCAATCAGCGAGGATCAACAGGTGAAACCCTGCTTGCAGAGCACCAGACTAAGTGCTTGAGGAGTGCGATAAGAGTAGAAAACATGACCATCAGGGACCTTTCAATATAATGTGGGAGACAGACTGGCACATATTAATAATAACCACTATAATGATGGTACATCTTAAGCATTAACTATGTGCCAAGCACTGTTCCATGTTCTGGGGTAGATACAAGTTAATCACATTGGACACAGTCCCTGTCCTACACAGGGTTCACAGTCTCACAGTCCAACCTTATTATCTCATATCTACCCCAGTGCTTAGGACAGTGCTTGGCACATGGAGAAGCAGCGTGGCTCAGTGGAAAGAGCCCGGGCTTTGGAGTCAGAGGTCATGGGTTCGAATCCTGGCTCGGCCACTTGTCAGCTGTATGACTGTGGGCAAGTCACTTCACTTCTCAGTGCCTCAGTTACCTCATCTGTAAAATGGGGATTAAGTCTGTGAGCCCCACGTGGGACAACCTGATTCCCCTGTGTCTACCCCAGCACTTAGAACAGTGCTCGGCACATAGTAAGTGCTTAACAAATACCAACATATTACGTGTTTAACAAATGTCACAGTTTATTAATCCCCATTTTCCAGATGAGATAACTGAGGCCCAGAGAAATTAAAATACTTGTCCAAAGTCACACAGCAGAGAGGAACCAGGATCCAGGATAAGAACCCAAGTCTCTTCTGATTCCCAGGCCCGTGCTTTATCCACTTGGTCACGGTGCTTCTCAACAACTTGTACAGGTGGCTGAATGCTACAGTGATTCATAGGAGGCTGGCAGGGTCAATCGGATGAATAAGGGGTTACGTTCAGTCAGTATGGGTTTGGACTTTCCTACGATGAGGAAAAGTAGAGGCTGCTGATAATGAGATAAACGTGTTTGAGGGAGCCTTCCTTGCCAACTTGGACTCTGATCCCCACATGGGACAGGGACGCTTTCCCCTCTGGTCATCTCGTACTTACCACTGCGCTTAGTACAGTGCTTGGCACATGGTAAGGACTTAACAAACACCACAGTTATTATCACTATCACATTCAGCTTTCATACTGAGTCAGAGGCAGCAGCATGGCCCAGTGGAAAAGGCCCAGGCCTGGGGTTCAGAGGACCAGGGTTCGAATCCTGGTTCTGCCACTTATCTGCTGTGTGATCTTGGGCAAGTCACTTCATTTCGCTGTGCCTCCATTACCTCATCGGTAAAATGGGGATTAAGACTGTGAGTCCCATGTGGGACAGGGACTGTGTCCAACCTGATTAGCTTGTATTCATTCAATAGTACTTATTGAACGCTTACTATGTGCAACTTGAACTATGTGCAAAGCACTTGGAATGTACAATTCAGCAACAGATAGAGACAATCGCTGCCCAGTGACGGGCTCACAGCCTAATTGGGGGAGACAGACAGCAAAGCAAAACGGAGCAAAACAGAAACAAGACAACATCATCAAGATAAATAGAATCAAGGCGATATATACCTTATTAACAAAATAAATAGGGTAATAAATAATATATACAAATGAGAACAGTGCTGAGGGGAGGGGAAGGGGGAAGAGCAGAGGGTTGGCGGGGAGGGGAGGGGTGGGAGCAGAGGGAAAGGAGAGCTCAGTCTGGGAAGGCCTCCTGGAGGAGGTGAGTTCTCAGTAGGGCTTTGAAGAGGGGAAGAGAGTTAGTTTGGTGGATGTGAGGAGGGAGCACATTCCAGGTCAGTGGTAGGACATGGGCCAGGGATCGACGGCGGGATAGGCGTGAATGGGGGGACAGTGAGGAGGTGAGCGGCAGAGGAGCAGTGTGTATGAGGTGGGCAGTAGAAAGAGAGGAGGTGAGGTAGAAGAGGTCAAGGTGATGGAGAGCTCTTGTATCTACCCCAGAGCTTGGTACAGTGCCTGGCACCTTGAAAGTGCTTAACAAATGCCATTACAAAAGAGAAAAGGATGTTGGCTTCAACTTCACTGCAAGTAAAATAGAGATCTTGTCCCTTCCTGGTAACGCCCCCCTCCCAGTAATTCATTCATTCATTCATTCAATCATATTTATTGAGCACTTACTGTGCACAGAGCACTGTACTAGGCCCTTGGGAAAGTACAATAGAGCAATAAACAATAACATTCCCTTGCCCCAGTCAGGTAACTTCCCCTCCCATCCCCCATCCTCTTCCATTCCACTACCCCACCCTCTTTAAGCTTTCTCCCCCATTTCCCTCACCCCGTTATGCTTCTGAAAATGATTTCTCTATTTCCTTCCCTTCCCTGTGTCCCCACCCTCACTATGGCTGTGACTTCAGGCCTGGTGCACAGAAGGAGGCTATTGCTATAAAATCCAAACTGATGTACCATCAAAGTGAAACCCGGTGTAAATTTAGCTATGGTCAGTTCTGTTCTTCATTCTAAATGTTGTTCATATATTTTTTTTGTAGCTTTTCTTAAGCACTATTATGTTCATTCAATAGTATTTATTGAGCGCTTACTATGTGCAGAACACTTTACTAAGCGCTTGGATTGTCAGACACTGTACCAAATGCAGGGGTAGATGTAAGATAATCACGTTGGCCACAGTCCACTGTCCCACATGGGTGTGACAGTCTTAATCCCCACTTTACATATGAGGGAACTGAAGAGAGAGAATGTCCAAATTAACACTCTCTCTCTTTCCTCTTCTTCACCCTTTCTCACCCTTGCTCTCTTTCTCTCTCTTCTCTCATTCTTTCTCATCCTTGCTTTCTTTCTCTCTCTTCATTTTCTCACTCTTTCTCACCCTTGCTCTTTCTCTCTGTCCCTTTCCTCACTCTTTCTCACCCTTTTTTTCTTTCTTTCTCCCCTTCCTCACTGCTTCTTGCCCTTGTAATGAACCCCGACTGAAAACTTTGCCCTGCCTATCCTCCCCCAGGTTGCTAAAGTTTAACTTCACTAGATTTCTGCTCCTTTTGGATGAGGTCCTTGGATGCCCCTCACCCAAATTTCTGATCCCCTGGGGCGAGATCCATAGATTCACTTCCTCCCTACCTCTCCCCATCACACCCGGGCAGGCCTAAATAACCAGAAGCTCCTAGGAAAACCAAACCATATTTAGGTGCAGCAAATCTTTTTATTCCATACTTAACCTACTAAAACAGTGGGTAGATGCAAACGTGCACACAAAACAGACACAAAGTAGTTACCCATCAACTGGTTTCCCCAAAGTCTTGCAGATATGGTCTAGGTCGGAGAAGATCAAGGAGTCAGGCTGTCTGTAGCTCGTTGTCCTGATTGAAATCTTAGTTACTTTGGCCATGGCAGTAGTAAAAGCCTCAGTGCATGTCTTAGATGATTTCTTGCCTCAGCCACTCAGTAGATGCCTTGGTTTAGGCGGTTTTGCCGCCTCATGTGGGAGCAGTTTTTCCCGTTTTAATCAGTGGTTTCGGGGTGGTTGCAGTGGGGGGTACTCAGTATTACCTGCTGTCTTCTGCTACCCGGTAAACCAAGAGGGATGGCGACCCATCCCTGTGTTTACCCCTGCAGGCTTAATCCCATCAGGTGATCATCTCCTGCCCAGAGCAATTTAGCTCCTCCTCAAACCCCTCTGCAAACAATTCCATTTCTCCTCAGCCATTCATGCCCTCCTCACATTTCTCAGCAAGGTAATTCAGTTTCTCCTTAGCAATTCAAATCTTTAAGATTTTCAATAAAATAATTCAGCCTCTCTTCCCAATTCCTCCTTTGTCCTCATTGCTCATGGGGTTAAAGAATAGTCTTCTAGGAAATGGCTTTTGCGTCACAAGATGGAGTCACTCTTGCTCACCACAGCCCTTTCTCTCTTTCTCTCCCCTTCCTCATCCTTTCTTCCCTTGGTCTCTCCCCTTCCTCATTCTTTATCACCCTTGCTCTCTTTTTCTTTTCCCTTCCTCATTCTGGCCCTTGGTCTCTCTCTCTCTCTCTCTCTCTCTCCTTCCTCACGGTTTCTTGCACCTTCTCATTCTCTCATACCCCTTCCTCACTTTCACCCTTGCTCTCTCCCGCTCACTCTGTCCCCTTCCTCACTTTTTCTCACCTTTGCTCTCTTTCTCTCTCTCCCCTTCTTCACTCTTTATTCCTCTTTCTCTCTATCCCCTTGCTCACCCTTTCTCTCTCTCTCTCTCACTCTCTTTCTCTGTCTCTTCTCCCTGGCTTCCTCTCATGTTGCTCCGCAGGTTTCTTCAAGGTCTAACTGGAAATTCACGAGTATGAATGCCATAGAAATTCGGGGAGGGGGGGATTGTGATGCTATTGTCGATGAGCATTGGGATCTCAGGAAATGTATTTCTCCTCTGTATCCACCTGGCCTCCAGCAGCCCCTGGCTCAACTCCTCAGACTTGATCCTTGCCCCCTTGGCATTGGCAAAGACCACAGTATTTCTCACCAAGGGCATCCCGCACACACTTTCAGGTTGGGAATGGAGAATTTTTCTGGGCGATGTGGGGTGTAAAACCCTTTTGTACCTGTACCGAGTGGCCCGGGGCCTTACCATCTGCAGCACCTGCCTCCTGAGCATCTTCCAGGCTGTCACCATCAGCCTCAGAACCCCACGAGGGGCCCGGATCAAGGCCAGATTCCCCAACTCTGTCGTCCCCTTCTGCCTCCTGTCCTGGGTCCTCAATCTGCTGATTTACATTAGTGGGTCAATAGGACTGAGAGGAGCCAAGAACAGCAGCACAGTTTCAATACCGCTGGTCATCTCGGCCATGATCCTCCTTCAGGATCTGTTCTTCATTGGACTCATGGGTGTGGCCAGAGGGTACATGGTCTGGGTCCTGCACAGGCACCACCTCCACACATCTGGACGGTCCCCCAGAATGATATCCAAGGTCAGGGCGGCCAAAAGGGTCATGGCCTTGGTCACCCTCCTCATCCTCCACTATGGGTGACAGTCCATCATGCTGAGCATTTTAATAAATGTGAAAGTCAACTTTTCTGGTGAATAGTCACCTGGTGTTGTCTTTCACATTCTCGGTCATCAGTCCCTTCCTAGTGATTTCCAGGGACAGGAGGATGAGAAGTTTCTGGAAGACACAATCTCCAGTTTCCAACATGGGTCCCTCATAGAATCCCCGGACAGATCCCTGTCTGCCCACCTCATTTCACCAGACTAGGGTGACCTGACATCTCAGACAGGGTGATACTGAACTGGTGATGAAGGGGTCTTGTCCCTCATCTGCCAGGGCTCAGGCAGTTATGAGTGTGGCTGAGGCAACTCCTGTAGCAGAGGAAGAGGCATCTGTCTTCCTGACAGGGCTTGAGGTGTCAGCCTGCCTCGACCCTTGGGAAGCAGCGTGGCCTAGTGGATAGAGAACAGGCCTGGGAATCAGAAGGACCTGGTTTCTAATCCCAGCTCTGCCCCTTGTCTGCTGTGTGATCTTGGGCAAGTCACTTCACTCCTCTGTGCTTCAGTTACCTCATCTGTAAATTGGAGATTAAGACTGTGAGCCCCATGTGGGACACGGACCATGTCCTATCTGATTAGCTTGTACGTACCTCAGCGCTTAAGCAGTGCTTGAGACATAGGAAGGATTTAACAAATTCCATCATCATCACCCCAGTTCTGTCTGTATTAGAATCTCCCCCTCCCCATCTTGGTAGAAGTAGATCTGGACCTGCCTCGTGGGGGGCTCCCTTTGCTCTACCTGCCTCCCTGCCCCCCAGCACTTGTGTATATATGTACATATTTATAATTACATTCATTTATATTAATGATGTATATATATATATATAGATCTATGATTCCATTTATTTATATTGATGTTATTGATGCCTGTTTACTTGTTTGAATGTCTGTCTCCTCCCTTCTAGACTGTGAGCCCATTGTGGGCAGGGATTGTTTCTATTTGTTGCTGAATTGTACTTTCCAAGCATTCAATATAATGCTCTGCACACAGTAAGTGATCAATAAATATGATCAAATGAATGAATGACAGAGACATCGGTTCTGTTCAGCAGAGTGACACTGAATATACATCAATCTATTAGTCGTATTTATTCAGCACTTACTCTGGGCACAGCACTGTACTCAGCACTTGAGAGAGTACAATATAACAGAGTTGGTAGGCACGTTCCTGCCCACGATGAGCTTACAGTCTAGAAGGGGAGACAGACTTTAATAAATCAAGCAGTAGTGTTATTATTATCGTGCTTGTTAAGTGCTTACTATGTGCAAAGCACTCTTCTAAGCGCTGGGGTAGATACAAGTGAATCGGGTTGGACACAGTCCCTGACCCACATGGGACTAACAGTCTTAACCCCCACTTTACAGATGAAGTAAATGAGACCCAGAGAAGTTAAGTGACTTGCTCAAGGTCACACAGCAGATATAAGATGGAGTTGGGATAAGAACCCAGGACCTTCTGACTCGCAGGCCCATGCTCTATCCACTAAGCCATGCTGCTTCTCTCACTGTATGCAGGGCAGTGTATCAAGAACTTGGGAGAGTATGGTAGAACAGAGTTGGTAGAACAGAGCTTAAATACCTCAATTATGAGTTTTATTCTTATTATTATCATTATTGTTCCCCCAGCCTCCTCTCCAAACGAGCAGTTCTTCAGAACCCATATTTTGACATTAAACAACAAAGCTATACATACCACTGATTGGAAGCCCTAACCAGAAGCTACTTTTCTAATCAGAATGTACCCATCTTCCTCTGACCCTCTCTCCTATCTTCTGAGTGCCTCATCTTATTTGTATTAATGTCTCATTTATGTTAATGTCTGTCTCCCCCTCTAGACGGTAAACTCGTTGTGGGCTGGGAACGTGTGTTATATTGTTGTGTTTTACTCTCCTAAGTGCTTAGTCCAGTGTTTGGCGCACAGCAAGTGCTCAGTAAATACGATTGACTGACTGGCTGACTGATTCCCAGTCTGAGAGCTTCTCCCCCTCCACAGTGCTTCATTTTTTATGGCATTTGGTAGCGGTAATCATCACTGTGATAATTGTTAAGTGCTTACTGTGTGCCAGGCACTGTGCTAAACGCTGGGATAGACACAAGGTACTCAGGCAGGACACCATCCTTGTCCCACATGGGGTTTCCTGTCTTGAGTAGGAGGTTACAGATGCAATAACCAAGACACAGAGAAGTCAACTGTCTTGTCCGAGGTCCCACAGCAGACAAAATGGCAGAGCCGGCATTGCATCCCAGGTCCTCTGACTTCCAGGCCGGGGATCTTTCCCATTCAATAGTATTTATTGAGTGCTTACTATGTGCAGAGCACTGTACTAAGCGCTTGGAATGAACAAGGCGGCAACAGATAGAGACAGTCCCTGCCGTTTGACGGGCTTACAGTCTAATCGGGGGAGATGGACAGACGAGAACAATGGCAATAAATAGAGTCAAGGGGAAGAACATCTCGTAAAAACAATGGCAACTAAATAGAATCGAGGCGATGTACATTTCATTAACAAAATAAATAGGGTAATGAAAATATATACAGTTGAGCAGACGAGTACAGTGCTGAGGGGATGGGAAGGGAGAGGGGGAGGAGCAGAGGGAAATGCGGGGGAAAGAGGGTTAAGCTGTGGAGAGGTAAGGGGGGGTGGTAGAGGGAGTAGAGGGAGAAGAGGAGCTCAGTCTGGGAACGCCTCTTGGAGGAGGTGAGTTTTAAGTAGGGTTTGGAAGAGGGGAAGAGAATCAGTTTGGCGGAGGTGAGGAGGGAGGGCGTTCCGGGACCGTGGGAGGATGTGGCCCAGGGGTCGACGGCGGGATAGGCGAGACCGAGGGACGGTGAGGAGGTGGGCGGCAGAGGAGTGGAGCGTGCGGGGTGGACGGTAGAAAGAGAGAAGGGAGGAGAGGTAGGAAGGGGCAAGGTGATGGAGAGCCTTGAAGCCTAGAGTGAGGAGTTTTTGTTTGGAGCGGAAGTTGATAGGCAACCACTGGAGTTGTTTAAGAAGGGGAGTGACATGCCCAGATCGTTTCTGCAGGAAGATGAGCCGGGCAGCGGAGTGAAGAATACACTGGAGCGGGGTGAGAGAGGAGGAAGGGAGATCAGAGAGAAGGCTGACACAGTAGTCTAGCCGGGATATAACGAGAGCCCGTAGCAGTAAGGTAGACGCTTGGGTGGAGAGGAAAGGGCGGATTTTGGCGATATTGTAAAGGTGAAACCGGCAGGTCTCGGTAGCGGATAGGATGTGTGGGTGAACGAGAGAGACGAGTCAAGGATGACACCGAGATTGCGGGCCTGAGAGACGGGAAGGATGGTCGTGCCATCCACGGTGATAGGGAAGTCTGGGAGAGGACTGGGTTTGGGAGGGAAGATGAGGAGCTCAGTCCCCTAAATCATGCTTCGTCCTTGATTATTCCCAGAGACTCAAACAGATCAGATCAGTACTCAGGGTTGGAACAGATCCTTCTGGAGCCCTAGGAAAAATTGCTCCCTCAGATGGAGACCACTACCTCAGTTTTGAATTCGTAAAGCACCCAGACTCCTACAGCCCAGAATGCCGTGTTCTCTCTAGCTCATGGAGGAGGCTTTCTCTCTTCTTCTTTCCCTCCTTAGCCAGGCTCAGAGCCATAAAGGAAAAGTCACTCACCAGACTGGTCATGACAGCCTGATACAGACCAGGTCATTGCAATCTCAAGGTGTTTACCCAAGGGGGCAGCTTTTAATAGGGAAGGATTTCATGGGCTCATCTTTAACCAGGGCCGTGAGTACCTTGTCACCTGAAGGAGGCTGACACCATTGGGTGGGAATAGAGAGTGAAGAGGACCTGATAAGCTACTCGTGTCCTCATGGCACTGCAACACAGAGTGCAGCTGAGTCCATCATTTGAGCAATCAATCGTATTTATTGAGTACTTACTATGTACAGAGTGCTGTACTAAACTGTTCTCTAAACTCTGGGACCTTACTGACAGTGGGGGGCTGGGGCTGGGGGACAGGTGGATGAGGGGCATCCCTCTCCTGTCTGTCAGTCTTGTCTGGCACAGTTCATTTGTGCCCAGAGGTAGGTGGAGGAAGGGAATCACCTCAGAAAGTTATACCGGCCCATCGGGAAATGAGAGGAGCATTCTGTGCCCTGGACATCTCTTGTCTGTCAGGTACCCTCTTCCACTATTGGTTTACACTGAATTCCTTCCCTATTAAAATCTGCCACCTTGAATCTTAATAAGGCTAGGAAGGTGGGGAGAGTAGTCGTCTAGCCTTGACGGGAGAGGAGGGTGTTCCAGCCCAGGAAGAAGAGGTGGGAAAGGGGGCGGCAGTGAGATAGATGAAATCGGGGCACAGTGAGCAAGCTGGTGCTAGAGGAGTAAAGTGTGAGGCCTGGTTTGTTGTAGGAGATCAGCGAGGGAAAGTGGGAGGGAGCGAGCTAAATGAGTGCTTTAAAGCCAGCAGTAAGGAGTTTCTGTTTGATGTAGAATGAATTTTCTATTGTTGATAAAAGGATGAATGGTTAGTGATGGCTTTCACCCATTCATTCTCTCTAAATGTAAGCTCCTTGTGGATAAGTACCGTATCTACAGACACTCTTTCATTGTACTCTCCCAGGTGTTCAGTACAATGCTGTAGCATACAAGCTACCCGCCTCCCTTCCCATCTGAGATCACTGTGGATCCTCAACCCAGTCCACTGTACTCCAACTCAGAGTTGGTGAGGGCAGAGACTGTACTATGATGAGGGATGGAGAGATCGAATGTGTGCCCAAGTAGGGGAGTGAGCGATAAGGGCTAGAGCAGGAGGTTGGTGGAGTTGAGAGTGTGAAGAAGCGGGCAGTGGGTAGGTTGTCAGGAACAATCACTTGGATGTTGAAATCCTACACATTGCAGATGCCTGGCAGAGCCAGTACTAGAGCCAGTAGACTCCCTGGCCCATGCTCTTTTTCATAGGTCTGTCTGGTTCTCAAGATATAAGATAAATGGGCTGGATTCAGTCACTCTTCCACATGGAGCTCACAGTCTAAAGGGGAGGGAGAATGAATATTGAATTCCCATTTTATAGATGAGGAAACTGAGATACGGCAAAGCAAAGTGATTTGCCCAAGGTCGCACATCTGACAAGTGGTGAAGCCAGAATAGCAAACAGGTCCTCCGCATCCCAGGCCCATGCTCTTTCCACTAGGTCACGCTGCTTCTCAAGATATAAGATAAATAGGCCAGCTTTAGGGCCTGGTTCCACTTGGAGCTCCCAATCTGAAGGGATGGGAGAAAAGGCATTGAATTCTCATTTTACAGATGAGGAAACTGAGGCACAGAGGGAAAGAAGTGACTTCCCCAAGTTCACTCAGCAAACAAGTGGAGGAGCTAGGATTAGAACCCAGATTCTCAGGCTCCCAGGCAATTCCATTAGGCCATACTGCCCGATAAGTCCCTCCATCAGAGTCCATGCAGAGGCTAGCAGGAATTGCCCACAGTGCTCCCTCTGTCCCAGACTGCCCTTTCCAGGTTGTCTGGATACCTGGGTGTTTTCAGCACAGCTGGATGAAGTTTTTCTGATCAGCAGGGAGAATTCCCATCGATGTAACTGAGGAAGAGCTGACTCAATTGTACTAAAATATTATGGAGGAGGTTTGATTCCTTCCTTTGGAAGCAGCAACTACCATCTCAGTCCTCTAGACTGTAAACTCAGGGTGGGCAGGGCATGGGTCTACCAATGCTGTTTGTACTCTCCCAAGCACTTAGTCCAGTATTCTGCACACAGTGAACACATAATAATAACCTTTGACTAATTGCTCGATCGATTCCCCTTCTAGACTGTAAGCCCCTTATGTTCTGGGAACATATAATAATAACGATGATGGTATTTGTTAAGCACTTACTATGTGCCAAGCACTGTTCTGAGCACTGGGGTAAATACAAGGGAATCAGGTTGTCCCACGTGGGGCTCACAGTCTTAGTCCCCATTATACAGATGAGGTAACTGAGGCCAGGATGAGTTAAGTGACTTGCCCAGAGTCACACAGCTGCCAAGTGGCAGAGCAGGGATTCGAACCCATAATCTCTGACTCTCAAGCCCGGGCTCTTTCCACTAAGCCATAGCTATCAACTTGGTTATATTGTAGTCTCCCAAGTGTGTAGGTCAAGGCTTGGCACACAACACGTGCTCAATAAATACCATTGATCGATTGATTTCTCTCTGTAGAATGTAAGCTCCTTACGGGGAGGGAGTATGTCTACACCTCTGTTATATTGTATTCACCCCAGCACTTAGTACAGTGGTCTGCATATGGTAAGTGTTCGATAAATACAATCATTTGTCTGATTGATCTCAGCTGCAGCCATTTCCCTTACTAAGCCCTGCTTTAGGTATTTAGGGACACAGGGCAACCTTGATATGGTGCTGTCCAAATTGGGACACCTGGTCATCTTCTCTGAGTGGGAATTATCGTGGCCTAGCAGAAAGAGCCCGGGCCTGGGAGTCAGAGGATCTGCGTTCCAATCCCAGCTCTGCCAATTCCTTGTTGTGTGATCTCGGGCAAGTCACTTCATTTCTCTGTGCTACACTTTCCTCAGCTGTAGAAAGGGGATTCAATGCTTGTCCTCCTTCCGCCTTAGTTCTTATCCCACATGGAGTTCACAGGCGGCCAACATTGCTCAGGAAATTCCTCAGTCCCCAAGCTGACAAGATCTCAGGCAATCCTCTGGTAAGAAGTACTATGGCGTTGGACAGGGCCAAGTGGAAGAGGATCAAGTCAGAGGAGCTGAGCTTCAGGCTGGCAGAGATCCTGTGGGTATAGAACAGGAGGAGGAAAATATTTCTTGAGACCCCAACGCCCATCTGTAATAGCAGCACAAAACCAATAGGAAGGTCAATGGCTTCCATTGTTGGACATTTCCCATTGGAAGAATAGAAGGGCACCCGCAAAGCTTCCTGGTGGGGAGAAGTGAGAGAGAAAGAGAGAAAGTGAGTGACAAAGGACACTGAGGGAGAGAGACAGAGAGATCATACTTTTCAATAACAAAGCTATAAACCACTTTTTGTGGTATTTGTTATGTGCTTACTATAATAAGAATAATAATAATTGTTGTTGTTGTTGTACTTATTAAGTGGTTACGGTGTTCCAGGTATTTTACTAAGCACAGGGGTATATAGGAGGTAATCAGGTTGGACACAGTCACTGTCCCACATAGGAGTCACAGTCTGAATCCCTATTTTACAGACAAGGTAACTGAGACAGAGAAAAGTGAAGTGTCTAGCCCAAGCTTACCCAATAAACAAGTGGTGAATCCAAGATTAGAACCCAAGTCTGCTGAATCCCAGGTCTGCACTCTGTCCACTAATCCACACTGCTTACAAAACCAAATCAGTTCCAAATTTCTGGTCAGTTCTTCATTCCAAGCCAAAGACAGTGCCCTGATGAATGCTTTGTGGAAGAAGAATAGCATGCTCTAGTGGAGAGCACATGGGCTCGGGAGACTGAAGAACCTGGGTTCTCATCCCGGATCAGCCAGTTGTCTGTGGTGTGACCTTGGGAAAGTCACTTTCCTTTTTGGTACCTCAGTTACTTCAATTGCAAAATGGGGATTATTGCTACCATTCCTAATGTATTTATTCATTCATTCAGTAGTATTTATTAAGTGCTTACTACGTGCAGAGCACTGTATTAAGCGCTTGGAATGTATAATTCGGCAACAGATAGAGACAATACCTGCCCAATGACGGGCTCACAGTCTATTTATCCCTTATTTTACTCTGTGATTAAATTAGAAGCTCGGGATTACTCAGAGTTGAGCTGGCCTTGACCAGCAGAGGAAACTCTGCCCGTCAGTCACCACTCCCTACTAGTGCTAGAAGAAGTGCTTGTAATAATAAACGTGTCTCTGACATATCCACTCATATAAAATGCAGAGTCCATGAAGTTTTTCTTCCACACAGTCTACCCACGATAATCTTTCTGGACACTTGGAAGAACAGAGATGGAGTTGTGATTTATCCCATTACACCCATCTCCAACTCCAGTGACCAAAAACTTTGCCTTTTTCTCCCCATTATGGACCAAGGGGAAGCAGCATGCTCTAATGAATAGAACACAGGCCTGGGAGTCAGAAGGGCCTGGGTTCTAATCCCAAATCTAGGTCTTGTCTGCTGTGTGTCCTTGGGCAACTTCTCTGACCCTCCGTTACCTCATCTGTAAAAAAGAGATTTAGACCGTGAGCCCAATGTGGGACAGGGTCTGTGTCCAACCTGATGAGATTGTATTTACCCCAGGGTTTAGAACACTGCTTGACACATCACAAGCACTTAACGAATACCATCATCATTATAATCTGAGACTTATTTTAAGGGTCCTGCTGTCCAAGCTTGCCGTATAATAATAATTTTATCATCATCATTATTATTGTGGTACTTTCATTCATTCACTCATTCAATCATATTTATTGAGAGCTTACTCGTTAAATGCTTACTATATGCCAAGCTCTGTACTTCGTGCTGGGGTAAATACTAGTTCATCAGGTCCCAAATGGAGATCACAGTGCAAGTAGGAGGTAGAAAAGGGAACCAGCATGGCCTAGTGGAAAGAGCCCAGGCCTGGAAGTCAGAGGACCTGGGTTTTAATCCCAGCTCCGCCACCTGTCTGCCATTTGACATTGGGCAAGTTTCTGAACTTCTCTGGGCCTCAGGTACCTCATCTGGGAAATGCAGAAAAATCTTCCTCCCTCTAATCTAGCCTGTGAGCACTCAATGGGAAAGGGACTACGCCCAACCTGATTACCTTGTATCTTCCACAACACGTAGAACAGTGCTTGACACACTTGCAATAAAGCAAACAAACAAATAAAAAAGGTATTGAATCCCCATTTTACAGATGAGGGATGTGAGAAATGAAGCGACTTGTCCAAGGTCACACCGGAGGTAACTGGAAGAGCCAGGGTTAGAACCCAGGTCCTCTGTCTCCCGGACCCATGCTCTTTCCTTTAGCCCCCACTGCTTCTCCAAGGGGCTGCATCTTGGTCCACATAGAAAATCAAATAGAGACCACCAGTCACTGGACAGTGACATCACAGTGGAAGGAGCCCACTGAGCATGCTCAGTCCTCCCTGGCCAGCCCCTGCCCCAAACTAGGGCTTTACCTCCATCAATCAATCAGTGGCATTTATTGAGCACTTACCATGTGCAGAGCACTGTACTAAGTACTTAGGAGAGAACAATGGAATGGAGTTGGTAGACACACATTTGGGACATCTCTGGAAAGGCCCATTTCCCCCTCCCTGTTGTCCCGGCTATTTGACAAGTTGAGCCTCGAGTTTCCCCAGATGGTCTGTTGATAATTCACCCCTCCCATCCTCCCAAAAGTGAAGACCCCTGACGTGCCCATCCCACTCTTCACTACTCCGAGAGAAGAGCACAGATCTGAGGGATGAGGGTCACCCGACCTGGGAAGTGAAGGGAGGTTGACAGGGAGAGTTGGTTTCATCATGTACAACTAGCCAGGAAGGGAGGGATAAGAGCAGGTCCTGAGGATGGTGAGGTTGAGGAGGGGTTGACTGAGAAGAAGGAGGACGAGAAGGAAGAGTGAGAGACTGGAGAAGATCTGACTTCAGCTGGGTTGGGCAGGACACATTTACCTCCGTCACTGTGTGCCCCAGGTAACTGAGGCACAGAAACATTTTGTGATCCAGGATTATGCAACAGGCAAGTGGTGGAGTCAGGATTAAAACCCTGGTCCTCTGATTCCCAGCTCCATGCTCTTTCCACAAGGCACATTCCCAGGGCTGACCTGACATTACCCATATCCCACAGTCTCACTTAAGACCACCAGAGAAACATTGCCACCCTGAATCCCCACTTTCTAAGTCTGGGCTCTGTCCTTACCTATCTCCTTCACTCACACTGCAGATTGATTCTAAGGCTGAGACAACTCCTTATCAGCCCCTCTTCTCATCTCTTCCCCTCCCCCAGAGAGTCATTAATATATGTGTGTATGTTTGTGAGTTTGTGTGTGTGTGTGTGAGGGAAGGACTGAGCTTCAATTTGTTCTGACCTACCAACTGGGACATCCCCGGAAAGGCCTAATTCCCCTTCCCTATTGTCCCGACAACTTGACAAGTCGAACCTCGAGTTTTCCCCGGAATGGTCCACTGATAATTCACCTTCCAAGACAATGTCAGCCTCAGTGCTATGTCTGGCTGCTCCAAGATACCTCGTGGCTCCCACTCTCACCGGCTCAGCTGTAAGCCCAGGCTGTGTGATGTGTGTGTGTGTGTGTGTGTGTGTGTTTGTGTGATATATTCATACATTCATTCATTCAATAGTATTTATTGAACGCTTACTGTGTGTAGAGCACTGTACTAAGCGCTTGGAATGTACAATTCGGCAACAGATAGAGGCAATCCCTGCCCAATAACAGGCTCAAAGTCTAAACGGGGGAGACAGACAACAAAGCAAAACAGAACAACACAAAACAAGAAAACATCATCAAGATAAATAGAATTAAAGAGATATACACCTCATTAACAAAATAAATAGGGTAATAAATGATATATACAAATGAGCACAGTGCTGAGGGGAGGGGAAGGGGGAAGGGCAGAGGGTGGGAAGGGGAGGAGGAGCAGGGGGAAAAGGGGCTTCAGTCTGGAAAGGCCTCCTGGAGGAGGTGAGCTCTCAATAGGGCTTTGAAGAGGGGAAGAGATTTAGTTTGGTGGTTGTGAGGAGGTAGGGCATTCCAAGAGAGCGGTAGGACGTGGGCCAGGGGTCGATGGTGGGAGAGGTGCGAATGGGGGACCGTGAGGGGTTGAGCGGCAGAGGAGCAGAGCATACGGGTTGGGCAGTAGAAAGAGAGAAGGGAGGGGAGGTAGGATGGATGGGGCAAGGTGATGGAGAGTTATGAAGCCAAGAGTGAGGAGTTTTTGTTTCATGCTAAGGTTGATGGGCAACCACTGGAGATTTTTGAGGAGGGGAGTGACATGCCCAGAGCATTTCTGTAGGAAGATGATCCGGGCAGCGGAATGAGGAATAGACTGGAGTGGGGAGAAACAGGAGGAAGGGAGATCAGAGAGGAGGCTGACACAATAATCCAGTCGGGTTATTATGAGAGCTTGTACCAGCAGGATAGTTGTTTGGATGGAGAGGAAAGGGCAGATCTTGGCGATATTGTAAAGGTGAGACCGGCAGATGTTGGTGATGGATTGGATGTGTGGGGTGAATGAGAGAGCTGAGTCAAAGATGACACCAAGGTTGCGGGCCTGTGAGACGGGAAGGATAGTTGTGCCGTCCACAGTGACAGGAAAGTCAGGGAGAGGACAGGGTTTGGGAGGGAAGATAAGGAGCTCAGTTTTAGACATGTTGAGTTTTAAGTGGCGGGCAAACATCCAGGTGGAGATGTCATAGAGGCAGGAGGAGATACCAGCCTGGAGGGAGGAGGAGGAGAGAGCAGTGGAGGAGATGTAGATTTGGGTGTCATCTGCATAGAGATGATAGTTGAAGCCGTGGGAGCGAATGAGTTCACCAAGGGAGTGAGTATAGATGGAGAACAGAAATCTGCCACTTGTCTGCTGTGTGACCTTGGGGAAGTCACTTGACTTCTCTGGGCCTCAGTTCCCTCACCTGTAAAATGGGGATTAAGACTGCGAGTCCCATGTTGGTCATGGACTGCATCTAATCTGATTAGCTTGTACCTACCCCATCATTTAGAACTGTACCTGGCACATAGTAAGCATTTAAGAATTGCCATTAAAATAAATGAATGAATAAAAACAATGATTGATTGATTAATTAAAAGGAGGAGGTGCTGGATTGCCTCTTGCGGATGGAATTATGTTAAAGCAGCTGCTTTGACTTTTTACTTTTTGGGTGCTAAAGTGAGCCTCCTGAACTGGGGATCCCACGGTAGCCTGAGGGACAAGGCTGTTGCTACCCATTGCTGGTTTCATCAGTGCCAGAGAGCCGACGTTGTCACAACTCATTACCAAAGTGCACTGGGGAGGGAAGGAAGGAAGGGAGGAAGGGAGGATGGGAGGATGGGAGGAAGGAAGGAAGGGAGGAAGGGAGGGAGGGAGGGAGGACAGACACTAAAATAAATAAAAATTTGTGGGTATGTACATAAGTGCTGTGGAGCTTAGTATGGGGTAAGTATCAAGCCCTGGTGCTAGAAAAGCAGCGTGGCTCAGTGGAAAAAGCATGGGCTTGGGAGTCAGAGGGCATGGGTTCTAATTCCACCCCTGATGCTTGTCTGCTGTGTGACCTAGGGGAAGTCACTTGACTTCTCTGGGCCTCAGTTATCCCATCTGTAAAATGGAAATTAAGACTGTGAGCCCCACGTGGGACAACCTGATCACTTTTTACGCCCCCCACCCCCAGCGCTTAGAACAGTGCTTGGCACATAGTAAGTGCTTAACAAATACCATTCTTATTATTATAATTGTTATAGTCTATTAGCTATTCAAAAATTTGGATGCTTTAATAGTCATTTGAAAAGCAAAAAAATTCATCTAATACATCTGGTGTTACATTGGATTATTTAAGATTATACAATGCTGGCTGTTGGGTTTTTTTTTACTTTTTAAATATTTTTTTTTATTACAGCTAAAACAATGATCAATAATAATGTCACTGTAGTGGAATTTAACTTGGGCACCTTGAAAATGTGAAAAATGTATTCAGCTTCAATGGCAATGGCACTAAGGTTCAATTATTTAAAGCTGGGAGTATAATAATCACAATAATTATCATATTTTTTAAGCACTTACTATGTGGCAAGTATTATACCAACTGCTGGGATAGACACGAGATAATCAGGTCAGATACAGCCCCTGTCCCACATGAGGTTTGCTCTCTAAGTAGGAGGGAGAAGAGCTACTGAAGAGAGTATGGAAAATTTTTGTGATGTTCTCCTCTAAATAACTGAGGTGATATGTAGCTTGAGAGAGCGGTATAATTAAGTTTTTTTGTATTTAGATAATCTGGTTGTCTTTACGCCTCTCCCCTTCCCCCATTATCCCCCAAGTGAGTCTACTTTTCACAGGTACCACCTTTGCATGTTGTGCCCAGGGCAGGGGGACTGGGCTGAGATTTTAATATGGTAGGACACAGGCTTCATAAAGATATCATTTTTGTACCTTTTCATGCTTGACTGGAAAACTTTGAAATCTTGTCAGAGAACTGGAATGAACAATCCTGGAGCCTAGCTCAAAAGGTTACTACATTAGGGCATGGAATGAATGTCTCTGTCTGGCCTTTCTTGCTAGTGGAAGATGATGAATTCCTTCATTGCAGTCTCAGTGGAAAGAGCATGGGCTTTGGAGTCAGGGCTCATGAGTTCGAATCCCAGCTCTGCCACTTGTCGGCTGTGTGACTGTGGGTAAGTCACTTAACTTCTCTGTGCCTCAGTTCCCTCATCTGTAAAATGGGGATTAAGACTGTGAGCCCCACGTGGGACAACCTGATTCCCCTATGTCTACCCCAGCGCTTAGAACAGTGCTCGGCACATAGTAAGCGCTTAACAAATACCAACATTATTATTAGTGCAGGAATCAGAATTTTTTTCAAGATGTCCTGGACGTCTAGTTTCTAAACTAGAAGCAGTGTGGTGTAGTGGATAGAGCACGGGCCTGGGAGTCAGAAGGTTCCAATCCCGGCTCTGCCACTTGTCTGCTGTGTGACCTTGGGCAAGTCACTTAACTTCTCTGTGCCTCCGTCACCACATCTATAAAATGGGTATTGAGACTGTGAGCCCACACGGTACAGGGACTGTGTCCAGCCCAACATGCTTGTGTCCACCCCAGTGCTAAGTATAGTGCCTGGCAAATAGTAAGTGCTTAACAAATACTGTAATTATTATTATTATCATTTTACAGATGAGGAAACTGAGATGCACAGAAATGAAGATACTTGACCAGGGTTACCCAGCTGGCAAGTGGAAGAGCCAGGATTAGAACCCAGGTCCTCGAACTCCCAGTTCCGTGCTCTTCCCACCTCGTTTTGACTTGTAGACTGTAGACTCTACGTTCATTGTGAGCAGGGAACATATCTACCAACTCTGTTATAGTGCACTCTCCCACGAACTTAGTACTGTGTTCTGCACTCAGTAAGCACTCAATAAATACCATGGATTGATGGATGGATGAATGATTCTCGAGGGACTGAATAGACTCACTTCCTTCAGAAGACGCTTATCTTTCTGCACACATTCTTAAAGGCTTGTCTCACCTGCTGGTTTCTCAAGGCATAAATAAAGGGATTCAACAAGGGGGCCACTGAAGTGTTCAGAACAGCCACCCCCTTATTGAAAGCTGCAGCATCTTTCACAGAGGGATTGACGTACATGAAGATACAACTGCCGTAGGACAGGGCGACGACGATTAGGTGGGAAGAACAAGTGGAAAAGGCCTTCTTCCTCTGCTGGACGGAGGGAATTCTCAAAATGGTCCAGAGGATGTAGGCGTAGGACAGGATTACTAACGCCAAGGTCAAGATCAGCGTGACTACAGCAAGGACCAGCTCCATCATCTCAATGACGTGTGTGTCCGAGCAGGCGAGTTGAAGCAAGATGGTGTAGTCACAGCAGTAATGGTTGATGACGTTGGCTCCACAGAAAGGGAGCATGCTGGTCATGATGTGCGGCCCAGAGACGACGAGGAAACCGGAGACCCAAGAGCAGAAGACGAGCAGAACACAAATCCTCCTGCTCATGATGGTTGTGTATTCCAGGGGCCTGCAGATTGCGACATAGCGGTCCAGGGACATGGCCGCGAGGAGGTAGAACTCAGTTGCCCCCAAGAGAATGGCGAAAAAATACTGTGTGAAGCAGCCAGCGAAGGATATGGTCTTGTCCCCGGTGCTGATGTTGACCAGCATTTTGGGAACAAAGACAGAGGTGAAGGAGATCTCCAGGAAAGAGAGGTTGCGGAGAAAGAAGTACATAGGGGTGTGAAGGTGGGGATCCAGCAGGGTGAGGGTGATGATGGTCAGATTGCCAGTGATGCTCAATGCGTAAGTGAGCAAAAGAAAGAGGAAAAGCACATCTTGGAATTCTGGATCACTTGTCAGTCCGAGTAGGATGAATTCTTTCACCGTTGTCTGGTTTTCCATAATGGAGTCCTGCTGGCATTGAGTGAAAAATCGAGAAAGGTTTGAGAATGCAAGTGGAAGAAGAATTAAAATGTCAGTGGAGTAGCAAAAGTCTCAAGTGGCTTATTGGATAGAGCACAGGTCTGGGAGTCAGAAGGACCTGGGTTCTAATCCCAGCTCTGCCACATGTCTGCTGTGTGACCTTGGGCAAGCTACTTAACTTCTCTGGGCCTCAGTTACCTCAACTGCAAAAAGTAGGGATTAAGAGTGTGAGCCAATGTGGGCCAGGAACTGTGTCCAACTTGATTAACTTTCATCTACCCCCCATGCTTAGAATAGTGATTGGCACATAGTAAGCACTTAACCAGTACCACAATTATTATTATTATTACTATCATTATTCATTGGAGTTGGTAGACATGTTCCCTGCTCACAGTGATCTTACAGCCTGGAGTTTGCAGTCTTCACATTCTAAATTCCTCCCTGCCCTCAAATCACATGTTCTTTTCTCCTCTTAACTGTCCCTCACTCTCAACTCTCCCATCTTAAACCAATTGCTCACACACTTCCCACTTTCTGGGGACTCCTATCTGCTTCAAATCTGCCAGACCATAATATATAATAATATATTAATGGCATTTGTTAAGCACTTACTATGTCTCAAGCAATATACTGAGCAATGGGGTCAATACAAGATGATCAGGTTGGGCACAGTCCCTGTCCCACAGTCTAAGTTGGAGTCCATGTTGCTCCGCGAATTCAAAGCAAGATCCTCCAGGATGCACTTTAACAAAAATTTTCTATATTTAATTGTGTTATTGGATAAGTGCTTACCGTGTGCCAAGCACTGTACTAAGCACTAGGGAAGATACAAAATAATCAGGTCCCGCAAAGAGCTCACAGTCTGAAGTAGGAGGGAAAACAAGTTCTGAATCTGGATTACTGAATCAGCCTCCTTTCTGATCTCCCATCCTCCTGTCTCTCCCCAGTTCAGTCTACACTTCACTCTGCTGCCCGGATTATCTTTCTACAGAAACGATCTGGGCATGTCACTCCCCTCCTCAAAAATCTCCAGTGATTGACTATCAACCTTCCCATGAAAGAAAAACTCCTCACTATTGGCTTCAAAGTTCTCCATCACCTGGCCCCCTCCTACCTCACCTCCCTTCTCTTCTTCTACAGCCCACCCCCTACACTCTGCTCCTCTGCCGCTAACCTTCTCACAGTGCCCTGTTCTCGCCTGTCCCACCGTTGACGCCTGGCCCACGTCCTACCACTGACCTGAAATGCCCTCTCTCCTCACATCCACCAAACTAACTCTCTTCCCCTCTTCAAAGCCCTCCTGAGAGCTCACCTCCTCCAGGAAGCCTTCCCAGACTGAACCCTCCCTTTCCCTCTGCTCCTCCTCCCCTCCCCATTGCCCCTACTCCCTCCCTCTGCTCTACCCCCTTCCCCTCCCCACAGCACTGGTGTGTATATTTCTACACATTTATTACTCTATTTTTTCATTAATGATGTGTATCTATCTATGATTCTATTTATCTATTTTGATGGTATTGATGCCTGTCTACTTGTTTTGTTTTGTTTTGTTGTCTGTCTCCCCCTTCTAGACTGTGAGCCCGTTGTTGGGTAAGGATTGTCTCTATCTGTTGCCGAATTGTACTTTCAAAGCGCTTAGCACAGTGTGCTGCACATAGTACATGCTCAATAAATACGATTGGATGAATGAACTGAATGAATGAATGAATGAATGAATGAATGAATGAATCCCCTTTTACAAATGAGGTAACCGAGGCAGAGAGAATTGTAGTGGCTTGACAAAGGTCACACAGCAGACTAGTGGCGTAGTCGGGATTAGAACCCAGGTCTCTAGACTCCCAAGACTGTGAACCTTATTTCTCTAATTTCTGTAGAAACTAAAGCATATTCACCACTACAAATAATCAGACCATTTCAATTAAATCTTGGGGAAATGATTGAGTGGCAATATTTTCTACTTCTCTCCAAAAAATCCATTTGGGGTCAGAGAAACCCTGCTTTTTATCTTCTGAATTATAAAGTGTGTATAAGACTCAACTCAGATCAATAGAGCGAACAGGAAGTAAGTCAACCATACTTGGAAAACCCCAAAATCCAGATAAATTTACTTACTTAGATTGGGACTGAGTCCAATCTGATTAATGTCTACCTATCTCAACATTTAGAGCACTGCTTTTTTTTCTTTAATGGTATTTGTTAATTTGTTTAATTAACAAATTAATATATTATATATTAATATCATATATATTATTATATATTATGGTCTGGCAGATTTGAAGCAGATAGGAGTCCCCAGAAAGTGGGAAGTGTGTGAGCAATTGGTTTAAGATGGGAGAGTTGAGAGTGAGGGACAGTTAAGAGGAGAAAAGAACATGTGATTTGAGGGCAGGGAGGAATTTAGAATGTGAAGACTGCAAACTCCAGGCTGTAAGATCACTGTGAGCAGGGAACTGTCTACCAACTCCAATGAATAATGATAATAATAATAATAATAATTGTGGTATTGGTTAAGTGCTTACTATGTGTTAATTGTTTAATTTGTTAAAGTGTTAATGGTATTTAATGTTAATTTGTTAATTAACACTTAGGCACTACACTAAGTGTTAAGGTGGGAAGAAAATAATCAGGTTGGTCACAGTCCATGTCCCGCATGGAGCTCAGTCTTAATTCCCATTTTACAGATGAGGTAACAGAGGCTCACAGAAGTTAAGTTACTCCCCAAGGGCACAAAGCAGAGAAGTGGTGGATCCAGGATTTGACACCAGGTCCTCTAACTCCCAGGCCCGCACTCTATTCACTAAACCATGCTACTTCTCCGATCGACACATAGCAAACAATAAGTACCATAGTAAATGTATTTTCCTCACAGAAGAAAATGGTATTTTCAAGAAAGACTAATGTTTTGTTACACTGTTAAAAATAATTGTCCCTTTACTTTCAACAGACTTAATATTAGAATGGGAGAAATACCCTCTCCTGAGACAATGGGCCACTAAACTTATTACTCTGTCTGCCGGTAGAATGAGATGTTGGCCGAACAGAAGGAACTTGCCCTAGTGAAAACAGCACAGGACTGCAAGTCAGGGGACCCTGGGTTCTGATCCCAAATGTTCCCCTTGTCAGCTGGGTGGCCTTAGGCAAATTACCTAACTTCTCTGTGCCTTGGTTTCCTCATCTGTAAAATGGGGATTAAATCCTCCTCTCTCCAATTTGGAATGAGACAGGGAGCATGTTTAATCTGATTATCCTGTATCTACCCCAGGGCTTAGAACAGGGCCTGGCACATAGAAAGCAGTTAACAAATGTCATAAAAAAATAGAAGCTTCCCAATATTTTGTCAAGCTTTCTGAAACCAAACTTCCCCATTTGGAAGATTTTCATTGCCTATTTTCAATGACCAACCTATGCCCGACCTGATTATCTCATATCTACCTTGGTGCTTAGAAGAGTGCTTGACACATAGTAAGTGCTTAACAAATACCATAAAAAAATAACCTTCAACTCCCTGGAATATTAAGCAAAGACAATGTGAGAAACTCAGGTTGAGTGGATAAAAATGGAGCAAAAGAATAGATTCAATTATTTGATGAGGACATGAGTTTATCAACTGTGGATTGAACCTAAATTCTCTCTCCTGCACAAACTGTTCAAACCACTTTTATTGCGTTTTTCTTACTCCACATTAAATCATACAGTCATGGAACTGGAAGGGAGCATTTTCACTCAATCAGTCAATCAATGGTATTTACTGAGCGTGCACTGTGGGCAGAGCACTGTACTAAGCGATTGGGAAAGTACGATTCAGTAGATGTAAACTTTGCCCATAAAGGGCTTACATGGCTTCTACAGGGGGAAGCCATCATTAAAATAGTTCAGGGATAGGGGAAATAGGTTATAAGGGTTTGGACATGAGCGTTGAAGGGCTGGGGTGAGTGCTTGGATATGTCTCAGTTTCCTCTCCTCCAGTTCTCTCCTTGATCCCCTGCTATCTGATTTCCACCCCCTTCTCTCCACAGAAACAGCCCTCTCTAAAGTCACCAATAACGTTCTTCTTGACAGATCTGCTGGCCTCTACTCCATCCTAATCCTTCTCGACCTCTCAGCCGTCTACCGTCATCCTAATCCCCTTCCGGAAACATTATCCAACCTCGGCTTCACTGACACTGTCCTCTCCTAGTTCTCCTCCTATTTCTCTGGCTGCTCATTCTCAATCTCCTTCATGGGCCCTTCGTCTCCCATCCTCTGATGGCGGGGGCCCTTCAAGGCTCATTTCTGGGTCCCCTTCTCTTCTCTGTCTACACTTACTCCTTTGGGGAATTCATTCACTCCCATGGCTTCGATTGCCATCGTTACACAGATGATTCACAAATGACTTCTCTCCTTCTCCGTAGTCTCACAATTCCTCCTGCCTTCAGGACATTTTTACCTGGATGGCCCGCCAACACCCCAAACTTAGCATGTCCAAAACAGAACTCCTCATCTTCCCACCTAAACCCTGTCCTCCCCATGTTTTTCCCTTCACTGTACAAAGCACCATCATCCTCCCTTTCTCACAAGCCCATAAACTTGGTATTACCCTCGACTCATCTCTCTCTTTCAACCCACATAGTCCATCTGTCACCAAATCATGTTGGTTCAACTTTCACAGCATGGCTAAAATCCACCCCTTCCGCTCTGTCCAAACTGCTATCACATTAATCCAGGCACTTATCTTATCCCACCTTGATTACTTCTTTGGCCTTCCCACTGACCTCTTTGCCTCCTGTCTCTCCCTACTCAAGTCTATATTTCACTCTGCTGTTTGTATCATTTTTCTAAAACATCCTATCCACGTGTTCCTGCTCCTCAAGAACCTCCAGTAGTTGCCCATCCACTTGCATGACAAACAAACCTCTTACCATCAGCTTCAAAACACTCAATCATTTCAACCCCCTCCTACTTTACCTCCATGATCTCCTGCTACAGTCCAGCCCACACGCTTTGCTCCTTTAACACCAACCTCCTCACTGTACCTCGATCTCATTTCTCTCACTGTCGACCTCTCACCCATGTCCGGACTCTGGCCTGGAACTCTGTCCCTCTTCATATTTGACAGTCCACCACTCTCCCCACCTTCAAATTCTTATTAAATTGGCATCTCCTCCAAGAAGCCTTCCCATATTAAGCAGTCTTTTCTCCAATTTCCTCTCCCTTCTGCATCATCTATACACTTGGATCTCTAACCTTCGAACACTTGATATTAACCTCATCCTCAGTCCCACAGCTCTTATGTACATACCGATAATTTATTTATTTGTGCTAATGTGTGTCTCCCTCTATAGAATGTAAGCTTAATGTAGGCAGGGAATGTGTCTACCAACTCCGTTGTATTGTACTCCCCCAAGAGCTTAGCACAGTGCTCTGCACATGGCAAGTGCTCAATTAATACCATTGATTGATTGCTCTGCACACAGTAAGTGCTCAATAAATAGCCTTAATTGATAGTCCATCTGAAAATAGGACAATAAGGAGGTCATTGAGGTTTGAGGCTAATCTATCTTTGAACACTTCCAAAGATAGAGAATTGGGTCTACATTTCACTCTCCTGACTGAAAGGTTTTGGCATTTTAGGGGCTAGGTTAGTTTTTGCTGATGAAAATTCCCTAGAATGAAGGTGTCAGAGAGCACATGCAAAAAATTAAAAGCAGCACAAGAAATGTTACCTTGCCATGAGCCATAAAGCCCTCTCACCTACCTCACCTGAAGAATGGTGTTACCTTCTCTCCAAAGGGCTCTGGTTTGGGCTCAGTAGGACTTTTTGAGGTCTTCTGTGGCCTCAGGGAATAGGTCCTTGTGTTCTCAGGAAAGACACAGATTAATTAAATAATTTGTGCAAAGGATTGGACAGATTCCATCCAGTCCTCCCTTCTGTTTTCCTGTCTCTAGCTCACAATAGAGAAGCAGTGTGGCCTAGTCTATAGAGTATGGGCCTGGGAGTAAGAAGGACCTGGGTTCTAATCTCCACTCTGCCACTTGTCTGTTGTGTGATCTTGGGCAAGTCACTTCACTTTTCTGGGCCTCAGTTACCTCATCTGGAAAATGGGGATTAAGACTGTGAGACCCATGTGGGACAGGGACTGTATCCAACCCGATTAGATTGCATGTATCCCACCTCTTAGAGCAGTGCTGGACATATAGTAAAAACTTAACAAATACCATTATTATTATTATAATGGTGTTTCAGAGCTGGGCCTGGGAACTGCGGTTATGAACAGCTTTTTTGGTCTGCATGTTTAATCGCAGATCCGCTACTGGCCTGTTGTGTGACAATTGGGCTTGCCACTTCACTTCTCTGTACCTCAGTTTTCTCATGTGAAAAATGGGGCAAAGATGCCTGTTCTCCCTCTCCCTTAGATTGTGAGCCTCATGGGCGGCAGGGGCTGTGTCCTATCTCATTGTGTTTGGCCACATAGGAAGTGCTTAACCAGTACTTGGATAACTGAGGAACAGTGTGCCCTAGTGAAAAGAGCTCAGGCCTAGGAGTCAGAGGACCTGGGTTCTAATCCTGGCTCTGCCACTTGCCTGCTATTTGAATTTGGGCAAGTCACTCAACTGCTCTGTGCCTCAGTTTCCCCAATTGTAAAATAGTGATTCATTACCTGTTCACCCTCCTGCTTAGACTGTGAGTCCCATGTGGGAGAGGGACTGGGTCCAACCTGATTAATTTGTATCTACCTAGTGATTGACTCTTAGTAAGCATTTAAATACTGTTGCTACTAATAATAATGAAAACTGCAATTATTATTTGATATTAACATCATCATCATACTCATCATTGTTATCATCCAGAGCACTCATTGAGGACCTACTGTATTCAGAACACAAGATTAGATGCTTAAGAACATTTAGTAAAAGTAAAAGACATGATCCATATCATCAAGGACACTAAACTTTAATGGTGAAGACAAGCAGATACAGTGCCAAATAGAATATATATTAATTTGTATAGAAATAGTTATATTTCACATGCACATACTCATATACACACTCATTAATGCAGTATATAGTTTTTTTACTGTACTTGCTAAGCATTTACTATGTGTCAAACACTGTTCACAGTGGTGGGGTGGATAAAAGTTAACCGGGCTGGACACGGTCCCTCTCCCACATGAGGCTCACAGTGTAAACAGGAGGGAAAACAGGCATTACATTCCCATTTTGTCAATGAGGAAACTGAGGCACAGAAAAGTGAAGTTATTCATCAAGGTCATAGAGCAGACAAGAACCCACGTCCTCTGACTCCCAAGCCCGTGCTCTTTCCACTAGGGTGCACTGCTTCCTATCTACCTGTCTTTGAACTGAATCAATCACTCAATCATATTTATTGAGCACTTACTGTGTGCATATTCCTGTACTAAGCATCTCCCCCTTTAGACTGTAAGCACGTTGGGGGCAGGGAATGTGTCTGTTTATTGTTTTACTGTACTCTCCCTAACGGTTAGTGCAGTGCTCTTCACACAGTAAGTGCTCGATAAAAACGATTGATTGACCGACTGACTACAACCTAACAAGAAACAGACACATTCCTTGGCCACAAAGAACTCAAAGAAGACAACCCTGATAATAGCAATAATAATAATAATAATAATGTTGGTATTTGTTAAGCGTTTACTATGTGCAGAGCACTGTTCTAAGCGCTGGGGTAGGTACAGGGTAATCAGGTTGTCCCACGTGAGGCTCACAGTCTTCATCCTCATTTTACAGATGAGGTAACTGAGGCCCAGAGAAGTTAAGTGACTTGCCCACATTCACACAGCTGACAGGGGGCAGAGTCGGGATTCGAATCCATGACCTCTGTCTCCCAAGTCCGGGCTCTTGCCACTGAGCCACACTGCTTCCCATAATAATAGTAATAATTATTCCCATAATAGTAGTTATAGTATTTGGTAAGCGCTTACTTTGTGCCAGGTGCTGTACTAAGTGCTGGAGTGGATACAAGCAAATCGGGTTGGACACAGTCCCTGTCCCACACGGGGCTCACAGTCTCAATCCCCATTTTACAGATGAAGCAACTGAGGCATGGAGAAGTGAAGTGATTAGCCCAGGGTCAGACAGCAGACAAGTAAAATTCACCTTTGGGGGAGCAGGGACTGAAAAGGCTAAAGCAAAACCCAGCATCTCAGTTCTATTGTGCACACACAAAAGCCATCTCTTTGTGTGCTGTCAAGCTTCACTGAGAAGCAGTTTTGCCTAATGGAAAGAGCATGGGCCCGGGAGTCAGAGGACCTGGGTTCTAATACTAATTCCACCGCATACCTGCTGTGTGACCTTAGGCAAGTCACTTCAGTTCTCTGTGCCTCAGTTACCTCATCTCTAAAATGAGGGCTTAAAACTGTGATCTCCACATGGCACATGGACTGTGTCTAGCCTGATAAACTTGTATCATCTACCCCAGCACTTAGTATGGTGTCTGCTAAATAGTAAGCCCTTAACAAATTCTATAAATAAAATTAAAAATGATGCATGGCAGGGAGGTGGCAAAGCTGTGCTCATGGGTAGATTTTTGTCTTTGGGTCTTTAGGCAGAGAGAGGAGATATACCAGGGACAAGTGGCGGGGGGCAGGCAATAAACTCAGCTCTGTTCACACCTCTGTACCCCTCTAAGGTTCATTGTGCTCATTGTGGTCAGGGAGTGTGTCTGTTTATTATGTTGTACTCTTCCAAGCGTTTAGTGCAGTGCTCCACACACAGTAAGTGCTCAATAAATACGATTGAATAAATGAATGAATGAACGAATGAACACATAGGGCATTGTCTGCTCTTGGGTAACTATCCAATGGGAAACTGGGAAAGGAGTCATATACACCCTGGCTAGGAGAACCCCCTGAATAATAATAATAATAATAATAATAATGGCATTTGTTAAGTGCTTACTATGTGTCAAGCACTGTTCTAAGCACTGGGGTAGATACAAGCTAATCAGGTTGGACGAAATCCCTGTCCCACATGGGGCTCACAGTCTTAATCCCCATTCTACAGTCTTAATCCCCATTCTACAGATGATGAGGGAACTGAGGCCCAGAGAAGTGAAGTGACTTGCCCAAGGTGACGCAGCAGACATATGGCAGAGCTGGGATTAGAACCCAGATCCTTCTGACTCCCAGGCTCGGGAACGAGCCACTAGATCATGCTGCTTCCAGTTTGATATTCACCCCACAGCATTTATGTACATTCCCTCTGGATTGTAAATCGTGAGCAGGGACCTCATCTACTAACTCTGTTGCATTGCACTCTCCCAAGCGCTTAGTACAATCCTCTGCACACAGTAAGTGCTCAACGAATACCACTGATTGATCAATTAATCACTAAGCGTGGCTTAGTGGCAAAAGCACAGGCTAGGGAGTCAGAGGATGTGGGTTCTAATCCCGGCTCCACTACTTGTCTGCTGTGTGACTTGTCAGTTACGTCATCTGTAAAATGGGGATGAAGACTGTGAGCCCCACCTGGGACAACCTGATTACCTTGTATCTACCCCAGCACTTAGAATAGTGCTTGGCACTAATGTTGATAATTAACATTAATGTTCATAATTAACATTATTAATAATAATATTAATAATATTAATAATAATGATGGCATTTGTTAAGCGCTTACTATGTGCAGAACACTGTTCTAAGCGCTGGGGTAGATACAGGGTAATCAGGTTGTCCCACAGGAGGCTCACAGTCTTCATCCTCATTTTACAGATGAGGTAACTGAGGCACAGAGAAGTTAAGTGACTTGCCCACATTCACACAGCTGACAAGTGGCAGAGCAGGAATTCAAACCCATGACCTCTGACTCCCAAGCCCGGGCTCTTTCCACTGAGCCACGTTGTTTAATGTCCATCTCCCCCTCTAGACTAAAGTTCTTTATGGGCAAGGAACATGTCTGCTAATTCTGTTGTATTCTACTCTCCCAAGCATTTAGTAAACGTTCTGCAAGTAGTAAGTGCTCAATAAATGCCAGTGACTGATTGACTGTCTGTCTCCTCCTTAAGACCATAAGCTCATTGTGAGCAGGAGCATGTCTCCCACGCTCTTAGTAACAGGGCTTTCACCCAGTAAGCTCTCAAAAAATACCATCCAATTGAGTTGATTAATGTCTGTCTCCCCCTTATAGAGTGTAAGCTCATTGCAGGGAGGCGAACGTCTCTACCAACTCTGGTTGCTACTCTCCCAAGTGCTGTGTACAACTGTATGGCACACAGCAAGCAACTCGATACAAATACCATTGATTGCATTCAACTGTATTTATTGCTCAGTCTTATGGAGATCAACTTACCAGGTTCTTCTTTACTGAGGAATTCTGCAATACAGTCCCTATTGATGGAGCGAAAACTTGCCATCTCCAGCTACTTCTCCTTTCATGTTAGCACTGCCCCATCCTGCTTTCTAGAGGAGAAACCTCTAGACTGGAAGCACCTTGTGGACAGGGAACCTGTCTACCCACTCTGTGATATGGTACTCTCCAAAGTGCTTAGTCAATGGCCCTGCACACAGTAAGTGCTCAATAAATACAATTGATTGATTGATTGAGAAATGACCAC
>NW_024396795.1:0-73609 GCF_004115215.2 Ornithorhynchus anatinus
AGGGGGCGCCTCGGGCCAGAAGGGAGGGCGCACAGAGCAAGGCCAGGCCAGGCCAGCCCAGGCCAGGCCAGGGGGAGAGAGCCGGGGCGAGGGCAAGAGGGGAGGGCCCAAGACGGGGAAAAGCGGGGGAAGACCGGGCCGGCCCGTGGGGGGGCCGGTGGGGCCGGAGAGTCGAAAACCACAAGAAGAAGAAGAAGAAGAAGAAGAAGAAGAAGAAGAAGAATCCTTCGCTTTCTCCTCCTCCACCTCCTACGCATCCGGCTGGTCGGGGCCAGGGAGGAGGTGGGGGGGCCGGCTGGTCCGGGGGAGCCTGGCTGTCCAGCCGTTCGGGGCCGGATCCTGCCCCGGCGGCGGCGGCGACGACGGTGAGGGCAACTCGGAGTGTCTGTCGCCCCTAACCTCCCCATACTCACGTGCAGGTGCTCTCCATCTTCTCCCACTAAGGTCGGGGTGGCCCCGCCGAGGGGCGGGCAGCAGCCTCCAGCGTCGGGCCCGGGCGGGCCTGGGCAGCGCCGCCGGCCGGCACCACTGCGGTTCGGGCCTGGAAGGGCGAGAGAAACAAAGGCCAGGGTGAGCCAGCCAGCCAGCTCCCACCTACGGCCGAGCTGAGGGGCCCCTGCCGGCCCGCCCACCCTCCCTGCCGGCCGCGGGGCCGTGGCCTAGGCCCCGCGACCTCAGTGACAATCAGCCGCCCCCGCCCCCCCTCAGCCCGGAAAGGGGGCCAGCTGGGCAAGGGAGCGGCAGGGTCTCCTCGGGGGCCGGGGCCGGCCCGGGGCGGGGAGGGCGGCGGTCATTAAAAGGTCAGGTCGGGTGCACAGGTGAGGCCGGTAGCTGAGGTGGGGCCGGGAGCAAAGGCCACACCCGCAGTAAAGGTCAGGCCCGCAATAAAGTTAGGCCGGAAGAAAAAGGTCAGGTCGGGAGCACAGGTCAAGCCAGAAGCAGACGTTTAGCCGGCAGAAAAGATTAGGACGGGAGCAAAGGGCGGGCCGGGGGCACAGGTTTTACCGGGAGGAGATGTTTAGCCGGGAGAAACCATCAGGCCGGAAGAAAAGATCAGGCCGGGAGCAAAGGGCGGGCCGGGGGCAGAGGTTTAACCGGCAGCAGAGGTTTAGCCGGGAGAAAAGATCAGGCCGGGAGCAAAGGGCGGGCCGGGGGCAGAGGTTTAACCGGGAGCAGAGTTTTAGCCGGGAGAAAAGATCAGGCCGGGAGAAAAGGTGGGGCCGGGAGAAAAGGTGGGGCCGGGAGAAAAGGTGGGGCCGGGAGAAAAGATCAGGGCGGGAGCAAAGGTCAGACGCGCAGAAAAGGTTAATCCAGAAGAAAAAGGTCAGGTCGGGAGCACAAGTCAGGCCGGGAGCAGAGGTTTGTCCGGGAGAAAACATCCGGTCGGAAGCAAAGGGCGGGCCGGGGACAGAGGTTTAGCCGGGAGAAAACATCAGGCCGGGAGCAAAGGGCGGGCCAGGGGCAGAGGTTAAACCGGGAGCAGAGGTTTAGCCGGGAGAAAAGATCAGGCCGGGAGCAAAGGGCAGGCCGGGGGCAGAGGTTTAACCGGGAGCAGTGGTTGAGCCGGGAGAAAAGATCAGGCTGGGAGCAAAGGGCGGGGCGGGGGCAGCGGTTTAACCTGGAGCAGAGGTTTAGCCGGGAGAAAAGATCAGGCCGGGAGCAAAGGGCGGGCCGGAGGCAGAGGTTTAACCCGGACCAGAGGTTTAGCCGGAAGAAAAGATCAGGCCGGGAGCAAAGGGCGGGCCGGGGGCAGAGGTCAGGCCGGGAGAAAACATCAGGCCGGGAGCAAAGGTCAGGCCCGCAGAAAAGGTTAATCCGGAATAAATGATCCGGTCGGAAGCAAAGGGCGGGCCGGGGGCAGAGATTTAACTGGCAGCAGAGGTTTAGCCGGGAGAAAAGATCAGGCCGGGAGAAAAGGTCAGGCCGGGAGAAAAGGTCAGGCCGGGAGAAAACATCAGGCCGGGAGAAAAGATCAGGCCAGGAGCAAAGGGCGGGCCGGGGGCAGAAGTTTAAACGGGAGCAAAGTTTTAGCCGGGAGAAAAGATCAGGCCGGGAGCAAAGGGCGGGCCGGGAGCAGAGCCCAGACCCGCCGAAAAGTTCAGGCCGGAAGAAAAAGGTCAGGCCGGAGGAAAAGGTTTTGCCGGGAGAAAAGATCAGACCCGGAGCAAAGGTCGCGCCAGTAGCAGAGGCCAGACCCGCCGAAAAGGTCAGGGCGCAATTAAAAGGTCAGGCGGAGGAAAAGGTCTGGCCGCAAGCAGAGGTTTGGCCGGGAGAAAAGGTCAGGACGGGAGCCAAGGGCGGGCCGGGGGCAGAGGTCAGGCCGGGAGCAGAGGTTTAGCCGGGAGGAAAAATCAGGCCGGGAGCAAAGGGTGGGCCGGGGGCAGAGGTTTAACCGGGAGCAGAGGTTTAGCCGGGAGAGAAGATCAGGCCAGGAGCAAAGGGCGGGCCGGGGGCAGATGTTTAACCGGGGGCAGAGGTTTAGCCGGGAGAAAAGATCAGGCCGGGAGCAAAGGGCAGGCCGGGGGCACAGATTTAGCGGGGAGAAAAGATCCGGTCCGAAGCAAAGGGCAGACCGGGGGCAGAGGTCAGGCCGGGAGAAAACATCAGGCCGGGAGAAAAGATGGGGCCTGGAGCAAACGGCGGGCCGGGGGCAGAGGTCAGGCCGGGAGAAAACATCAGGCCGGGAGCAAAGGGCGGGCCGGGGGCAGAGTTTTTCCCGGGAGCAGAGGTTTAGCCGGGAGAAAACCTCAGGCCGGGAGCAAAGGGCGGGCCGGGGGCACAGGTCAGGCCGGGAAAAAACATCAGGCCGGGAGCAAAGGGTGGGCCGGGGTTAGAGGTTTGGCCAGGAGAAAATATGGGGATGGGAGAAAAGATCAGGCAGGGAGGAAAGGGCGGGCCGGGGGCAGAGGTCAGGCCGGAGGAAAACATCAGGCCGGGAGCAAAGGGCGGGCGGGGGGCAGAGGTTTAGTCGGGAGAAAAGATCAGGCCAGGAGCAAAAGGTGGGCCGGGGGCAGAGGTCAGGCCAGGAGAAAAGATCAGGCCGGGAGCAAAGGGTGGGCCGGGGGCAGAGGTTTAACCGGAAGCAGAGGTTTGGCCGGGAGAAAAGATCGGGCCGGGGGCAGAGGTTTAGGCGGGAGCAGAGGTTTAGCCAGGAGAAAAGATGTGGCCGGGAGCAAAGGGCGGGCCGGGAGCAGAGGTTTAGCTGGGAGAAAAGATGGGGCTGGGAATAAAGATCAGGCCGGGAGCAAAGGGCGGGCCGGGGGCAGAGGTTGAGCCAGGAGAAAAGATCCGGTCGGAAGGAAAGGGAGGGCCGGGGGCAGAGGTTTAACCGGGAGCAGAGGTTTAGCCAGGAGCAAAAGGAGGGCCGGGGGCAGAGGTTTCACCAGGAGAAAAGATCAGGCCAGGAGCAAAGGGCCGGGCGGGGGCAGAGGTTTAGCCGGGAGCAGAGGTTTAGCCGGGAGAAAAGATCAGGCCGGGAGCAAAGGGCGGGCCGGGGGCAGAGGTTTAGCCAGGAGAAAACATCAGGTCGGAAGCAAAGGGCGGGCCGGGGGCAGAGGTTTAACCGGGAGCAGAGATTTAGCCCGGAGAAGAGATCAGGCCGGGAGCAAAGGGCGGGCCAGGGGCAGAGGTTCAACCGGGAGCAGATGGTTTATCCGGGAGAAAAGATCAGGCCGGGAGCAGAAGTTTGGCCGGGAGAAAAGGTCAGGGCGGGAGCAAAGGTCAGACGCGCAGAAAAGGTTAATCCAGAAGAAAAAGGTCAGGTCGGGAGCACAAGTCAGGCCGGGAGCAGAGGTTTAGCTGGGAAAAAGATCAGGCCGGGAGCAAAGGGTGGGCCGGGGGTAGAGGTCAGGACGGGAGCAGAGGTTTGTCCGGGAGAAAAGATCCGGTCGGAAGCAAAGGGCGGGCCGGGGGCAAAGGTTTAGCCGGGAGAAAACATCAGGCCCGGAGCAGAGGGCAGGCCGGGGGCAGAGATTTAGCCGGTAGAAGACATCAGGCCGGAAGAAATGATCAGGCTGGGAGCAAAGGGCGGGCCGGGGGCCGAGGTTTAACCGGGAGCAGAGGTTTAGCCGGGAGAAAAGATCAGGCCGGGAGCAGAGGTTTGGCTGGGAGAAAAAGGTGGGGCCGCGAGAAAAGGTGGGGCCGGGAGAAAATGTCAGGGCGGGAGCAAAGGTCAGACGCGCAGAAAAGGTTAATCCAGAAGAAAAAGGTCAGGTCGGGAGCACAAGTCAGGCCGGGAGCAGAGGTTTGTCCGGGAGAAAAGATCCGGTCGAAAGCAAAGGGCGGGCCGGGGGCAGAGGTTTAGCCGGGCGAAAACATCAGGCCGGGAGCAAAGGGAGGGCCAGGGGCAGAGGTTAAACCGGGAGCAGAGGTTTAGCCGGGAGAAGAGAACAGGCCGGGAGCAAAGGGAGTGCCGGGGGCAGAGGTTTAACCGGGAGCAGAGGTTTAGCCAGGAGAAAACATCAGGTCGGGAGCAGAAGGCGGGCCGGGGGCAGAGATTTAGCCGGGAGAAGACATCAGGCCGGAAGAAAGGATCAGGCCGGGAGCAAAGGGCGGGCTGGGGGCAGAGGTTTAACCGGGAGCAGAGGTTTAGCCGGGAGAAAAGATCAGGCCGGGAGCAGAGGTTTGGCTGGGAGAAAAAGGTGGGGCCGGGAGAAAAGGTGGGGCCGGGAGAAAATGTCAGGGCGGGAGCAAAGGTCAGACGCGCAGAAAAGGTTAATCCAGAAGAAAAAGGTCAGGTCGGGAGCACAGGTCAGGCCGGGAGCAGAGGTTTGTCCGGGAGAAAAGATCCGGTCGGAAGCAAAGGGCGGGCCGGGGGCAGAGGTTTAGCCGGGAGAAAACATCAGGCCGGGAGCAAAGGGAGGGCCAGGGGCAGAGGTTAAACCGGGAGCAGAGGTTTAGCCGGGAGAAAAGATCAGGCCGGGAGCAAAGGGAGTGCCGGGGGCAGAGGTTTAACCGGGAGCAGAGGTTTAGCCGGGAGAAAACATCAGCCGGGAGCAGAGGGCGGGCCGGGGGCAGAGATTTAGCCGGGAGAAGACATCAGGCCGGAAGAAAGGATCAGGCCGGGAGCAAAGGGCGGGCGAGGGGCAGAGAATTAACTGGCAGCAGAGGTTTAGCCGGGAGAAAAGATCAGGCCGGGAGAAAAGGTCAGGCCGGGAGAAAACATCAGGCCGGGAGAAAAGATCAGGCCAGGAGTTTAAACGGGAGCAGAGTTTTAGCCGGGAGAAAAGGTGGGGCCGGGAGCAAAGGGCGGGCCGGAAGCAGAGCCCAGACCCGCCGAAAAGTTCAGGCCGGAAGAAAAAGGTCAGGCCGGAGGAAAAGGTTTTGCCGGGAGAAAAGATCAGACCCGGAGCAAAGGTCGTGCCAGGAGCAGAGGCCAGACCCGCCGAAAAGGTCAGGGCGGAAGAAAAAGGTCGGGCGGAGGAAAACGTCTGGCCGCAAGCAGAGGTTTGGCCGGGAGAAAAGATCAGGCCGGGAGCCAAGGGCGGGCCGGGGGCAGAGGTTTAGCCGGGAGGAAAAATCAGGCCGGGAGCAAAGGGCGGGCCGGGGGCAGAGGTTTAACCGGGAGCAGAGGTTTAGCCGGGAGAGAAGATCAGGCCAGGAGCAAAGGGCGGGCCGGGGGCAGACGTTTAACCGGAAGCAGAGGTTTAGCCGGGAGAAAACATCAGGCCGGGAGCAAAGGGCGGGCCGGAAGCAAAGGTCAGACCCGCAGAAAAGCTTTAGCTGAGATAAAAGATCAGGGCGGGAACAGAGGTTTGGGCGGGAGAAAAGGTGGGGCAGGGAGAAAAGGTCGCGCCGGGAGCAAAGGGTGGGCCGGGAGCCGAGGTTAAGCCAGGAAAAAGGTCAGACGCGCAGAAAAGGTCCGGCCGGGAGCTCAGGACCGACGGGGAGAAAACGTGGTGCGAGCTGGGGACCGACCCAGGGGAGGAGAGGGAGCGCGGGGAGGGCAGGGGCCAAGACGAGCCGGGAGGGCGGCAAGGGAAGGCCAGCAGCAGAAACGGGGTGGCGGCGGCCAGGGCCGAGGGGGAGGGCTGGAGCCGAGAGCGGCGGGCGCTCCGGGAACACAGGAGGCCGGGGACCAAGTGGAGGCCAGGCAGACGGCAGTGCCGGAGGCCAAGGCCAGGCGACGGGAGGACAAGGGGGGTGGAAATTGGGGAAAGGGGGGCGTGAGCGGCCAAAGGGCAAGGCCGGAACTAAGGGGGGGCCTCAGGCCAGAAGGGAGGGCGCGCAGAGCCAGGCCAGGCCAGGGGAGGGGGAGAGAGCCGGGGCAAGGGCAAGAGGGGAGGGCCCAAGACGGGGAAAAGCGGGGGAACACCGGGCTGTCCCGTGGTGGGGGCGGTGGGGCCGGAGAGTCCAAAGCCACAAGAAGAAGAAGAATTAAAAGAAGAATCCTCCTCCGCTGGCTCCGCCTCCTCCTGCTACGCATCCTGCTGGTCGGGGCAAGGGAGGAGGAGTTGGCGGGGGGGGGCGGCAGGTCCAGCGGGGGCAGGCTGTCCAGCCGCTTGGGGTGGGATCCTGCCCCGGCGGTGGCGGCGACGACGGGGAGGGCGACTCGGAGGGTCCGGTGCTGCACCGCCCCCCTACTCACGTGCAGGTGCTCTCCATCTTCTCCCAGTAAGGTCGGTGTGGCCCGGCCGAGGGGCGGGCAGCAGCCTCCAGCCTCGGGCCCGGGCGGGCCGGGGCTGCGCCGCCGGCAGGCCCCACCGTGGTTCGGGTCTGGGAGGGCAAGAGAAACAAACGCCAGAGTGAGCCAGCCAGCCAGCCACCCAGCGAGCCAGCTCCCACCTCCGGCTGAGCTGCGGGGTCCCTGCCGGCCCGCCCGCCCTCCCTTGGGGCCACGGTTCAGTGGCCTAGGCGCCGCGACATCCGTGACCATCAACCACCCCCGCCCCACCCGGTCCCGCCCCCCCTCAGCCCGGAAAGGGGTCCAGCTGGGCGGGGGATCGGCAGGGTCTCGGCGGGGGCCGGGGCCGGCCTGGGGCGGAGAGGGCTTCAGGGGTTGCGGTGCTGCGCCTGTCCCCAGCCGAGCGGACCGGACGGGGCGGCTGCAAGGAGCCCGGACACCCGGGGTCCCGGGAGGGGCCTGTGTCCCAGTTGGGGCTGGGAGCAGAGGCTGGACCCGCAGAAAAGTTTAGGCTGGAAGAAAAGGTCAGGTCGGGTGCACAGGTGAGGCCGGTAGCCGAGGTGGGGCCGGGAGCAAAGGCCACACCCGCAGAAAAGGTCAGGCCGGGAGTAAAGGTCAGGCCCGCAATAAAGTTAGTCCGGAAGGAAAAGGTCAGGTCGGGAGCACAGGTCAGGCCGGGAGCAGAGGTGGGACCGGGAGCAAAGGTCAGACCCGCCAAAAAGGTTAGGCCGGAAGAAAAGGTCAGGTCGGGAGCCCAGGTCAGGCCGGAAGCAGAGGTTTAGCCTGCAGAAAAGATCAGACTGGGAGCAAAGGGAGTGCCGGGGGCAGACGTTTAACCAGGAGCAGAGGTTTAGCCGGGAGAAATGATCAGGCCGGGAGCAAAGGGAGTGCCGGGGGAAGAGGTTTAACTGGGAGCAGAGGTTTCGCCGGGAGAAAAGATCAGGTCGGGAGCAAAGGGCGGGGCGGGGGCAGAGGTTTAACCCGAACCAGAGGTTTAGCCGGGAGAAAAGATCAGGCTGGGAGCAAAGGGCGGGCCGGGGGCAGAGGTTTAACCGGGAGCAGAGGTTTAGCCGGGAGAAAAGATGGGGCTGGGAGCAAAGGGCGGGCCTGGGGCACAGGTTTGGCCGGGAGAAAACATCAGGCCTGGAGCAAAAGGCGGGCCGGCGGCACAGGTTTAGCCGGGAGAAAAGATCAGGCCGGGAGCAAAGGGAGGGCCGGGAGCAGAGGTTTAACAGGGAGCAGAGATTTAGCTGGGAGAAAAGATCAGGCCGGGAGCAAAGGGCGGGCCGGGAGCAGATGTTTAACCGGGAGAAATGATCAGGCCAGGAGCAAAGGGCGGGCCGGGGGAAGAGGTTTGGCCGGGAGAAATGATCTGGCCGGGAGCAAAGGGAGACCCGCAGAAAAGCTTAGACCGGAAGAAAAGGTCAGGTCGGGAGCACAGGTCAGGCCAGGAGCAGAGGTTTAGCCGGGAGAAAAGATCAGGCCGGGAGCAAAGGGCGGGCCGGGGGCAGGGGTTTAACCGGGAGCAGAGGTTTAGCCGGGAGAAAAGGTCAGGCCCGGAGCAAAGGTTGGGCCGGGGGCAGAGGTTTAACCGGGAGCAGAGGTTGGGCCGGGAGAAGAGGTTTAGCCGGGAGAAAAGATCAGGCCGGGAGCAAAGGGCGGCCCAGCGGCAGAGGTTTAACCGGGAGCAGAGGTTTAGCCGGGAGAAAAGATCAGGCCGGGAGCAAAGGGAGACCCGCAGAAAAGGTGGGGCCGGGAGCAAAGGTCAGGCGCACAGAAAAGTTTAATCCAGAAGAAAAAGGTCAGGTCTGGAGCACAGGTCAGGCCGGGAGCAGAGGTTTAGCCGGGAGAAAAGATGGGGCTGGGAGCAAATGGCGGGCCGGAGGCAGACGTTTAACCGGGAGCAGAGGTTTAGGGGGAGAAAAGATCAAGCCGGGAGCAAAGGGCGGGCCCGGGGCAGAGGTTTAACCGGGAGCAGAGATTTAGCCGGGAGAAAAGATCAGCCCGGGAGCAAAGGGCGGGCCGGGAGCAGTGGCTTAGCCGGGAGAAAAGATCAGGCCGGGAGCAAAGGGAGACCCGCAGAAAAGGTGGGGCCGGGAGCAAAGATCAGGCCCGCAGAAAAGGTTAATCCAGAAGAAAAAGGTCAGGTCTGGAGCACAGGTCAGGCCGGGAGCAGAGGTTTACCAAGGAGAAAAGATTAGGCCGGGAGCAAAGGGCGGGCCGGGAGCAGAGGTTTAGCCGGGAGAAAAGATCAGGCTGGGAGCAAAGGGCGGGCCGGGGGCAGGGTTTTAACCGGGAGCAGAGGTTTAGCCGGAAGAAAAGATGAGGCCGGGAGCAAAGGGCGGGCCGGGGGCAGAGGCCAGACCCGCCGAAAAGGTCAGGCTGGAAAAAAAAGGTTGGGCGGAGGAAAAGATCTGGCCGCGAGCAGAGGTTTGGCCGGGAGAAAAGATCAGGCAGGAAGAAAAGATCAGGCCGGGAGCAAAGGGCGGGGCGGGGGCAGAGATTTAACCGGGAGCAGAGGTTTAGCCGGGAGAAAAGATGGGGCCGGGAGCAAAGGGTAGGCCGGGGGCAGAGGTTTAACCGGGAGCAGAGGTTTAGCCGGGAGAAAAGATCAGGCCGGGAGCAAAGGGCGGGGCGGGGGCAGAGATTTAACCGGGAGCAGAGGTTTAGCCGGGAGAAAAGATGGGGCTGGGAACAAAGGGCGGGCCGGGGGCAGAGGTCAGGCCGGGAGAAAACATCAGGACGGGAGCAAACGGCGGGCCGGGGGCACAGGTTTGGCCGGGAGAAAACATCAGGCCGGGAGCAAAGGGCGGGCCGGGGGCAGAGGTTTAACGGGGAGCAGAGGTTTAGCCGGGAGAAAAGATCAGGCCGGGAGCAAAGGGCGGGCTGGGGGCAGAGGCCAGACCCAACCAAAAGGTCAGGCCGGAAGACAAAGGTCGGGCGGAGGAAAAGATCTGGCCGCCAGCAGAGGTTTGGCCGGGAGAAAAGATCAGGCCGGAAGAAAATATCAGGCCGGGAGCAAAGGGCAGGGCGGGGACAGAGATTTAACCGGGAGCAGAGGTATAGCCGGGAGAAAAGATCAGGCCGGGAGCAAAGGGCGGGCCGGGGGCAGAGGCCAGACCCGCCGAAAAGGTCAGGCCGGAAGAAAAAGGTTGGGCGGAGGAAAAGATCTGGCCGCGAGCAGAGGTTTGGCCGGGAGAAAAGATCAGGCCAGAAGAAAAGATCAGGCCGGGAGCAAAGGGCGGGGCGGGGGCAGAGATTTAACCAGGAGCAGAGGTTTAGCCGGGAGAAAAGATGGGGCCGGGAGCAAAGGGTAGGCCGGGGGCAGAGGTTTAACCGGGAGCAGAGGTTTAGCCGGGAGAAAAGATCAGGCCGGGAGCAAAGGGCGGGCCGGGGGCAGAGATTTAACCGGGAGCAGAGGTTTAGCCGGGAGAAAAGATGGGGCTGGGAACAAAGGGCGGGCCGGGGGCAGAGGTCAGGCCGGGAGAAAACATCAGGCCGGGAGCAAACGGCGGGCCGGGGGCACAGGTTTGGCTGGGAGAAAACATCAGGCCGGGAGCAAAGGGCGGGCCGGGGGCAGAGGTTTAACGGGGAGCAGAGGTTTAGCCGGGAGAAAAGATCAGGCCGGGAGCAAAGGGCGGGCTGGGGGCAGAGGCCAGACCCGCCCAAAAGGTCAGGCCGGAAGACAAAGGTCGGGCGGAGGAAAAGATCTGGCCGCGAGCAGAGGTTTGGCCGGGAGAAAAGATCAGGCCGGAAGAAAAGATCAGGCCGGGAGCAAAGGGGAGGGCGGGGACAGAGATTTAACCGGGAGCAGAGGTATAGCCGGGAGAAAAGATCAGGCCGGGAGCAAAGGGTGGGCCGGGGGCAGAGGTTTAACCCGAACCAGAGGTTTAGCCGGGAGAAAAGATCAGGCGGGGAGCAAAGGGCGGGTCGGGGGCAGAGGTTTAACCGGGAGCAGAGGTTTAGCCGGGAGAAAAGATCAGGCCGGGAGCAAAGGGCGGGCCAGGGGCAGAGGTTTAACCGGGAGCAGTGGTTTAGCCGGGAGAAAAGATCAGGCCGGGAGCAAAGGGTGGGGCGGGAGCAGAGGTTTAGCCGGGAGAAAAGATCAGGCTGGGAGCAAAGGGCGGGCCGGGCCAGAGGTTTAACCCGGAGCAGAGGTTTAGCCGGGAGAAAAGATCAGGCTGGGAGCAAAGGGCGGGCCGGGAGCAGAGGTTTAGCCGGGAGAAAAGATCAGGCCGGCAGCAAAGGGAGACCCGCAGAAAAGGTGGGGCCGGGAGCAAAGGTCAGGCGCACAGAAAAGTTTAATCCAGAAGAAAAAGGTCAGGTCTGGAGCACAGGTCAGGCCGGGAGCAGAGGTTTAGCCGGCAGAAAAGATGGGGCTGGGAGCAAATGGCGGGCCAGAGGCAGACGTTTAACCGGGAGCAGAGGTTTAGGGGGAGAAAAGATCAAGCCGGGAGCAAAGGGCGGGCCCGGGGCAGAGGTTTAACCGGGAGCAGAGATTTAGCCGGGAGAAAAGATCAGCCCGGGAGCAAAGGGCGGGCCGGGAGCAGTGGTTTAGCCGGGAGAAAAGATCAGGCCGGGAGCAAAGGGAGACCCGCAGAAAAGGTGGGGCCGGGAGCAAAGGTCAGGCCCGCAGAAAAGGTTAATCCAGAAGAAAAAGGTCAGGTCTGCAGCACAGGTCAGGCCGGGAGCAGAGGTTTACCAAGGAGAAAAGATTAGGCCGGGAGCAAAGGGCGGGCCGGGAGCAGAGGTTTAGCCGGGAGAAAAGATCAGGCTGGGAGCAAAGGGCGGGCCGGGGGCAGGGTTTTAATCGGGAGCAGAGGTTTAGCCGGAAGAAAAGATCAGGCCGGGAGCAAAGGGCAGGCCGGGGGCAGAGGCCAGACCCGCCGAAAAGGTCAGGCCGGAAGAAAAAGGTTGGGCGGAGGAAAAGATCTGGCCGCGAGCAGAGGTTTGGCCGGGAGAAAAGATCAGGCCGGAAGAAAAGATCAGGCCGGGAGCAAAGGGCGGGGCGGGGGCAGAGGTTTAACCGGGAGCAGAGGTTTAGCCGGGGGAAAAGATCAGGCCGGGAGCAAAGGGCGGGCCGGGGGCATAGGTTTCACCGGGAGCAGAGGTTTAGCCGGGAGAAAAAATCAGGCCGGGAGCAAAGGGCGGGCCGGGGGCAGAGGTTTAACCAGGAGCAGTGGTTTAGCCGGGAGAAAAGATCAGGCCGGGATCAAAGGGTGGGGCGGGAGCAGAGGTTTAGCCGGGAGAAAAGATCAGGCCGGGAGCAAAGGGCGGGCCGGGCCAGAGGTTTAACCCGGAGCAGAGGTTTAGCCGGGAGAAAAGATCAGGCTGGGAGCAAAGGGCGGGCCGGGAGCAGAGGTTTAGCCGGGAGAAAAAAATCAGGGCGTGAGCAAAGGGAGACCCGCAGAAAGGGTGGGGCCGGGAGCAAAGGTCAGGCCCGCAGAAAAGGTTAATCCAGAAGAAAAAGGTCAGGTCTGGAGCAGAGGTAAGGCCGCGCCCAGAGGTTTTGCCGGAAGAAAAGATCAGGCCGGGAGCAAAGGGCGGGCCGGGAGCAGAGGTTTAACCGGGAGCAGAGGTTTAACCGGGAGCAGAGGTTTAGCCGGGAGAAAAGATCAGGCGGGGAGCATAGGGCGGGCCGGGGGCAGAGGTTTAACCGGGAGCAGAGGTTTACCCAGGAGAAAAGATCAGGCCGGGAGCAAAGGGCGGGCCGGGGGCAGAGGTTTAACCGGGAGCAGTGGTTTAGCCGGGAGAAAAAATCAGGCCGGGAGCAAAGGGCGGGGTGGGAGCAGAGGTTTAGCCGGGAGAAAAGATCAGGCCGGGAGCAAAGGGCGGGCCGGGGGCAGAGGTTTAACCGGGAGCAGAGGTTTAGCCGGGAGAAATGATCAGGCCGGGAGCAAAGGGAGTGCCGGGGGCATAGGTTTAACCGGGAGCAGAGGTTTAGCCGGGAGAAAGATCAGGGCGGGAGCAAAGGGAGACCCGCAGAAAGGGTGGGGCCGGGAGGAGAGGTGTAACCGGGAGCAGAGGTTTAGCCGGGAGAAAAGTTCAGGCCGGGAGCAAAGGGCGGGCCGGGGGCAGAGGTTTAACCGGGAGCAGAGGTTTAGCCGGGAGAAAAAGTCAGGTCGGGAGCAAAGGGCGGGCCGGGGGCAGAGGTTTAACCGGGAGCAGTGGTTTAGCCGGGAGAAAAGATCAGGCCGGGAGCAAAGGGAGGGCCGGGCCAGAGGTTTAACCCGGAGCAGAGGTTTAGCCGGGAGAAAAGATCAGGGCGGGAGCAAAGGGGGAGCCGCAGAAAGGGTGGGGCCCGGAGCAAAGGTCAGGCCCGCAGAAAAGGTTAATCCAGAAGAAAAAGGTCAGGTCTGGAGCAGAGGTAAGGCCGCGCCCAGAGGTTTTGCCGGAAGAAAAGATCAGGCCGGGAGCAAAGGGCGGGGCGGGAGCAGAGGTCTAACCGGGATAAGAGGTTTAGCCGGGAGAAAAAATCAGGTGGGGAGCATAGGGCGGGCCGTGGGCAGAGGTTTAACCGGGAGCAGAGGTTTACCCAGGAGAAAAGAACAGGCCGGGAGCAAAGGGCGGGCCGGGGGCAGAGGTTTAACCGGGAGCAGAGGTTTAGCCGGGAGAAAAGATCAGGCCGGGAGCAAAGGGAGACCCGCAGAAAAGGTGGGGCCGGGAGCAAAGGTCAGGCGCACAGAAAAGTTTAATCCAGAAGAAAAAGGTCAGGTCTGGAGCACAGGTCAGGCCGGGAGCAGAGGTTTAGCCGGCAGAAAAGATGGGGCTGGGAGCAAATGGCGGGCCAGAGGCAGACGTTTAACCGGGAGCAGAGGTTTAGGGGGAGAAAAGATCAAGCCGGGAGCAAAGGGCGGGCCCGGGGCAGAGGTTTAACCGGGAGCAGAGATTTAGCCGGGAGAAAAGATCAGCCCGGGAGCAAAGGGCGGGCCGGGAGCAGTGGTTTAGCCGGGAGAAAAGATCAGGCCGGGAGCAAAGGGAGACCCGCAGAAAAGGTGGGGCCGGGAGCAAAGGTCAGGCCCGCAGAAAAGGTTAATCCAGAAGAAAAAGGTCAGGTCTGGAGCACAGGTCAGGCCGGGAGCAGAGGTTTACCAAGGAGAAAAGATTAGGCCGGGAGCAAAGGGCGGGCCGGGAGCAGAGGTTTAGCCGGGAGAGAAGATCAGGCTGGGAGCAAAGGGCGGGCCGGGGGCAGAGGCCAGACCCGCCGAAAAGGTCAGGCCGGAAGAAAAAGGTTGGGCGGAGGAAAAGATCTGGCCGCGAGCAGAGGTTTGGCCGGGAGAAAAGATCAGGCCGGAAGAAAAGATCAGGCCGGGAGCAAAGGGCGGGGCGGGGGCAGAGGTTTAAGCGGGAGCAGAGGTTTAGCCGGGGGAAAAGATCAAGCCGGGAGCAAAGGGCGGGCCGGGGGCATAGGTTTCACCGGGAGCAGAGGTTTAGCCGGGAGAAAAAATCAGGCCGGGAGCAAAGGGCGGGCCGGGGGCAGAGGTTTAACCAGGAGCAGTGGTTTAGCCGGGAGAAAAGATCAGGCCGGGAGCAAAGGGTGGGGCGGGAGCAGAGGTTTAGCCGGGAGAAAAGATCAGGCCGGGAGCAAAGGGCGGGCCGGGAGCAGAGGTTTAGCCGGGAGAAAAGATCAGGCCGGGAGCAAAGGGCGGGCTGGGGGCAGAAGCCAGACGCGCCGAAAAGGTCAGGCCGGAAGAAAAAGGTTGGGCGGAGGAAAAGATCTGGCCGCGAGCAGAGGTTTGGCCGGGAGAAAAGATCAGGCCGGAAGAAAAGATCAGGCCGGGAGCAAAGGGCGGGCCGGGGGCAGGGTTTTAACCGGGAGCAGAGGTTTAGCCGGAAGAAAAGATCAGGCCGGGAGCAAAGGGCGGGCCGGGGGCAGAGGCCAGACCCGCCGAAAAGGTCAGGCCGGAAGAAAAAGGTTGGGCGGAGGAAAAGATCTGGCCGCGAGCAGAGGTTTGGCCGGGAGAAAAGATCAGGCCGGAAGAAAAGATCAGGCCGGGAGCAAAGGGCGGGGCGGGGGCAGAGGTTTAACCGGGAGCAGAGGTTTAGCCGGGGGAAAAGATCAAGCCGGGAGCAAAAGGCGGGCCGGGGGCATAGGTTTCACCGGGAGCAGAGGTTTAGCCGGGAGAAAAAATCAGGCCGGGAGCAAAGGGCGGGCCGGGGGCAGAGGTTTAACCAGGAGCAGTGGTTTAGCCGGGAGAAAAGATCAGGCCGGGAGCAAAGGGTGGGGCGGGAGCAGAGGTTTAGCCGGGAGAAAAGATCAGGCCGGGAGCAAAGGGCGGGCCGGGGGCAGAGGTTTAACCGGGAGCAGAGGTTTAGCCGGGAGAAATGATCAGGCCGGGAGCAAAGGGAGTGCCGGGGGCAGAGGTTTAACCGGGAGCAGAGGTTTAGCCGGGAGAAAGATCAGGGCGGGAGCAAAGGGAGACCCGCAGAAAGGGTGGGGCCGGGAGGAGAGGTGTAACCGGGAGCAGAGGTTTAGCCGGGAGAAAAGTTCAGGCCGGGAGCAAAGGGCGGGCCGGGGGCAGAGGTTTAACCGGGAGCAGAGGTTTAGCCGGGAGAAAAAATCAGGTCGGGAGCAAAGGGCGGGCCGGGGGCAGAGGTTTAACCAGGAGCAGTGGTTTAGCTGGGAGAAAAGATCAGGCCGGGATCAAAGGGTGGGGCGGGAGCAGAGGTTTAGCCGGGAGAAAAGATCAGGCCGGGAGCAAAGGGCGGGCCGGGCCAGAGGTTTAACCCGGAGCAGAGGTTTAGCCGGGAGAAAAGATCAGGCTGGGAGCAAAGGGCGGGCCGGGAGCAGAGGTTTAGCCGGGAGAAAAAAATCAGGGCGTGAGCAAAGGGAGACCCGCAGAAAGGGTGGGGCCGGGAGCAAAGGTCAGGCCCGCAGAAAAGGTTAATCCAGAAGAAAAAGGTCAGGTCTGGAGCAGAGGTAAGGCCGCGCCCAGAGGTTTTGCCGGAAGAAAAGATCAGGCCGGGAGCAAAGGGCGGGCCGGGAGCAGAGGTTTAACCGGGAGCAGAGGTTTAACCGGGAGCAGAGGTTTAGCCGGGAGAAAAGATCAGGCGGGGAGCATAGGGCGGGCCGGGGGCAGAGGTTTAACCGGGAGCAGAGGTTTACCCAGGAGAAAAGATCAGGCCGGGAGCAAAGGGCGGGCCGGGGGCAGAGGTTTAACCGAGAGCAGTGGTTTAGCCGGGAGAAAAAATCAGGCCGGGAGCAAAGGGCGGGGTGGGAGCAGAGGTTTAGCCGGGAGAAAAGATCAGGCCGGGAGCAAAGGGCGGGCCGGGGGCAGAGGTTTAACCGGGAGCAGAGGTTTAGCCGGGAGAAATGATCAGGCCGGGAGCAAAGGGAGTGCCGGGGGCAGAGGTTTAACCGGGAGCAGAGGTTTAGCCGGGAGAAAGATCAGGGCGGGAGCAAAGGGAGACCCGCAGAAAGGGTGGGGCCGGGAGGAGAGGTGTAACCGGGAGCAAAGGTTTAGCCGGGAGAAAAGTTCAGGCCGGGAGCAAAGGGCGGGCCGGGGGCAGAGGTTTAACCGGGAGCAGAGGTTTAGCCGGGAGAAAAAGTCAGGTCGGGAGCAAAGGGTGGGCCGGGGGCAGAGGTTTAACCGGGAGCAGTGGTTTAGCCGGGAGAAAAGATCAGGCCGGGAGCAAAGGGAGGGCCGGGCCAGAGGTTTAACCCGGAGCAGAGGTTTAGCAGGGAGAAAAGATCAGGGCGGGAGCAAAGGGGGAGCCGCAGAAAGGGTGGGGCCCGGAGCAAAGGTCAGGCCCGCAGAAAAGGTTAATCCAGAAGAAAAAGGTCAGGTCTGGAGCAGAGGTAAGGCCGCGCCCAGAGGTTTTGCCGGAAGAAAAGATCAGGCCGGGAGCAAAGGGCGGGGCGGGAGCAGAGGTTTAACCGGGATAAGAGGTTTAGCCGGGAGAAAAGATCAGGTGGGGAGCATAGGGCGGGCCGTGGGCAGAGGTTTAACCGGGAGCAGAGGTTTACCCAGGAGAAAAGAACAGGCCGGGAGCAAAGGGCGGGCCGAGGGCAGAGGTTTAACCGGGAGCAGAGGTTTAGCCGGGAGAAAAGATCAGGCCGGGAGCAAAGGGAGACCCGCAGAAAAGGTGGGGCCGGGAGCAAAGGTCAGGCGCACAGAAAAGTTTAATCCAGAAGAAAAAGGTCAGGTCTGGAGCACAGGTCAGGCCGGGAGCAGAGGTTTAGCCGGCAGAAAAGATGGGGCTGGGAGCAAATGGCGGGCCAGAGGCAGACGTTTAACCGGGAGCAGAGGTTTAGGGGGAGAAAAGATCAAGCCGGGAGCAAAGGGCGGGCCCGGGGCAGAGGTTTAACCGGGAGCAGAGATTTAGCCGGGAGAAAATATCAGCCCGGGAGCAAAGGGCGGGCCGGGAGCAGTGGTTTAGCCGGGAGAAAAGATCAGGCCGGGAGCAAAGGGAGACCCGCAGAAAAGGTGGGGCCGGGAGCAAAGGTCAGGCCCGCAGAAAAGGTTAATCCAGAAGAAAAAGGTCAGGTCTGGAGCACAGGTCAGGCCGGGAGCAGAGGTTTACCAAGGAGAAAAGATTAGGCCGGGAGCAAAGGGCGGGCCGGGAGCAGAGGTTTAGCCGGGAGAGAAGATCAGGCTGGGAGCAAAGGGCGGGCCGGGGGCAGAGGCCAGACCCGCCGAAAAGGTCAGGCCGGAAGAAAAAGGTTGGGCGGAGGAAAAGATCTGGCCGCGAGCAGAGGTTTGGCCGGGAGAAAAGATCAGGCCGGAAGAAAAGATCAGACCGGGAGCAAAGGGCGGGGCGGGGGCAGAGGTTTAAGCGGGAGCAGAGGTTTAGCCGGGGGAAAAGATCAAGCCGGGAGCAAAGGGCGGGCCGGGGGCATAGGTTTCACCGGGAGCAGAGGTTTAGCCGGGAGAAAAAATCAGGCCGGGAGCAAAGGGCGGGCCGGGGGCAGAGGTTTAACCAGGAGCAGTGGTTTAGCCGGGAGAAAAGATCAGGCCGGGAGCAAAGGGTGGGGCGGGAGCAGAGGTTTAGCCGGGAGAAAAGATCAGGCCGGGAGCAAAGGGCGGGCCGGGGGCAGAAGCCAGACCCGCCGAAAAGGTCAGGCCGGAAGAAAAAGGTTGGGCGGAGGAAAAGATCTGGCCGCGAGCAGAGGTTTGGCCGGGAGAAAAGATCAGGCCGGAAGAAAAGATCAGGCCGGGAGCAAAGGGCGGGCCGGGGGCAGGGTTTTAACCGGGAGCAGAGGTTTAGCCGGAAGAAAAGATCAGGCCGGGAGCAAAGGGCGGGCCGGGGGCAGAGGCCAGACCCGCCGAAAAGGTCAGGCCGGAAGAAAAAGGTTGGGCGGAGGAAAAGATCTGGCCGCGAGCAGAGGTTTGGCCGGGAGAAAAGATCAGGCCGGAAGAAAGATCAGGCCGGGAGCAAAGGGCGGGGCGGGGGCAGAGGTTTAACCGGGAGCAGAGGTTTAGCCGGGAGAAAAGATCAAGCCGGGAGCAAAGGGCGGGCCGGGGGCATAGGTTTCACCGGGAGCAGAGGTTTAGCCGGGAGAAAAAATCAGGCCGGGAGCAAAGGGCGGGCCGGGGGCAGAGGTTTAACCAGGAGCAGTGGTTTAGCCGGGAGAAAAGATCAGGCCGGGAGCAAAGGGTGGGGCGGGAGCAGAGGTTTAGCCGGGAGAAAAGATCAGGCCGGGAGCAAAGGGCGGGCCGGGCCAGAGGTTTAACCCGGAGCAGAGGTTTAGCCGGGAGAAAAGATCAGGCTGGGAGCAAAGGGCGGGCCGGGAGCAGAGGTTTAGCCGGGAGAAAAAAATCAGGGCGGGAGCAAAGGGAGACCCGCAGAAAGGGTGGGGCCGGGAGCAAAGGTCAGGCCCGCAGAAAAGGTTAATCCAGAAGAAAAAGGTCAGGTCTGGAGCAGAGGTAAGGCCGCGCCCAGAGGTTTTGCCGGAAGAAAAGATCAGGCCGGGAGCAAAGGGCGGGCCGGGAGCAGAGGTTTAACCGGGAGCAGAGGTTTAACCGGGAGCAGAGGTTTAGCCGGGAGAAAAGATCAGGCGGGGAGCATAGGGCGGGCCGGGGGCAGAGGTTTAACCGGGAGCAGAGGTTTACCCAGGAGAAAAGATCAGGCCGGGAGCAAAGGGCGGGCCGGGGGCAGAGGTTTAACCGGGAGCAGTGGTTTAGCCGGGAGAAAAGATCAGGCCGGGAGCAAAGGGCGGGGTGGGAGCAGAGGTTTAGCCGGGAGAAAAGATCAGGCCGGGAGCAAAGGGCGGGCCGGGGGCAGAGGTTTAACCGGGAGCAGAGGTTTAGCCGGGAGAAATGATCAGGCCGGGAGCAAAGGGAGTGCCGGGGGCAGAGGTTTAACCGGGAGCAGAGGTTTAGCCGGGAGAAAGATCAGGGCGGGAGCAAAGGGAGACCCGCAGAAAGGGTGGGGCCGGGAGCAGAGGTGTAACCGGGAGCAGAGGTTTAGCCGGGAGAAAAGTTCAGGCCGGGAGCAAAGGGCGGGCCGGGGGCAGAGGTTTAACCGGGAGCAGAGGTTTAGCCGGGAGAAAAAATCAGGTCGGGAGCAAAGGGCGGGCCGGGGGCAGAGGTTTAACCGGGAGCAGTGGTTTAGCCGGGAGAAAAGATCAGGCCGGGAGCAAAGGGAGGGCCGGGCCAGAGGTTTAACCCGGAGCAGAGGTTTAGCCGGGAGAAAAGATCAGGGCGGGAGCAAAGGGGGAGCCGCAGAAAGGGTGGGGCCCGGAGCAAAGGTCAGGCCCGCAGAAAAGGTTAATCCAGAAGAAAAAGGTCAGGTCTGGAGCAGAGGTAAGGCCGCGCCCAGAGGTGTTGCCGGAAGAAAAGATCAGGCCGGGAGCAAAGGGCGGGGCGGGAGCAGAGGTTTAACCGGGATCAGAGGTTTAGCCGGGAGAAAAGATCATGCGGGGAGCATAGGGCGGGCCGTGGGCAGAGGTTTAACCGGGAGCAGAGGTTTACCCAGGAGAAAAGAACAGGCCGGGAGCAAAGGGCGGGCCGGGGGCAGAGGTTTAACCGGGAGCAGAGGTTTAGCCGGGAGAAAAGATCAGGCCGGGAGCAAAGGGAGACCCGCAGAAAAGGTGGGGCCGGGAGGAAAGGTCAGGCGCACAGAAAAGGTTAATCCAGAAGAAAAAGGTCAGGTCTGGAGCACAGGTCAGGCCGGGAGCAGAGGTTTAGCCGGGAGAAAAGATGGGGCTGGGAGCAAATGGCGGGCCGGAGGCAGACGTTTAACCGGGAGCAGAGGTTTAGCCGGGAGAAAAGATCAAGCCGGGAGCAAAGGGCGGGCCCGGGGCAGAGGTTTAACCGGGAGCAGAGATTTAGCCGGGAGAAAAGATCAGCCCGGGAGCAAAGGGCGGGCCGGGAGCAGTGGTTTAGCCGGGAAAAAAGATCAGGCCGGGAGCAAAGGGAGACCCACAGAAAAGGTGGGGCCGGGAGCAAAGGTCAGGCCCGCAGAAAAGGTTAATCCAGAAGAAAAAGGTCAGGTCTGGAGCACAGGTAAGGCCGCAGGCAGAGGTTTACCAAGGAGAAAAGATTAGGCCGGGAGCAAAGGGCGGGCCGGGAGCAGAGGTTTAGCCGGGAGAAAAGATCAGGCTGGGAGCAAAGGGCGGGCCGGGGGCAGGGTTTTAACCGGGAGCAGAGGTTTAGCCGGAAGAAAAGATCAGGCCGGGAGCAAAGGGCGGGCCGGGGGCAGAGGCCAGACCCGCCGAAAAGGTCAGGCCGGAAGAAAAAGGTTGGGCGGAGGAAAAGATCTGGCCGCGAGCAGAGGTTTGGCCGGGAGAAAAGATCAGGCCGGAAGAAAAGATCAGGCCGGGAGCAAAGGGCGGGGCGGGGGCAGAGATTTAACCAGGAGCAGAGGTTTAGCCGGGAGAAAAGATGGGGCCGGGAGCAAAGGGTAGGCCGGGGGCAGAGGTTTAACCGGGAGCAGAGGTTTAGCCGGGAGAAAAGATCAGGCCGGGAGCAAAGGGCGGGCCGGGGGCAGAGATTTAACCGGGAGCAGAGGTTTAGCCGGGAGAAAAGATGGGGCTGGGAGCAAAGGGCGGGCCGGGGGCAGAGGTCAGGCCGGGAGAAAACATCAGGCCGGGAGCAAACGGCGGGCCGGGGGCACAGGTGTGGCCGGGAGAAAACATCAGGCCGGGAGCAAAGGGCGGGCCGGGGGCAGAGGTTTAACGGGGAGCAGAGGTTTAGCCGGGAGAAAAGATCAGGCCGGGAGCAAAGGGCGGGCCGGGGGCAGAGGCCAGACCCGCCGAAAAGGTCAGGCCGGAAGAAAAAGGTTGGGCGGAGGAAAAGATCTGGCCGCGAGCAGAGGTTTGGCCGGGAGAAAAGATCAGGCCGGAAGAAAAGATCAGGCCGGGAGCAAAGGGCGGGGCGGGGGCAGAGATTTAACCAGGAGCAGAGGTTTAGCCGGGAGAAAAGATGGGGCCGGGAGCAAAGGGTAGGCCGGGGGCAGAGGTTTAACCGGGAGCAGAGGTTTAGCCGGGAGAAAAGATCAGGCCGGGAGCAAAGGGCGGGCCGGGGGCAGAGATTTAACCGGGAGCAGAGGTATAGCCGGGAGAAAAGATCAGGCCGGGAGCAAAGGGCGGGCCGGGGGCAGAGGTTTGGCCGGGAGCAGAGGTTTAGCCGGGAGAAAAGATCAGGCCGGGAGCAAAGGGCGGGCCGGGGGCAGAGGTTTAACCCGAACCAGAGGTTTAGCCGGGAGAAAAGATCAGGCCGGGAGCAAAGGGCGGGCCGGGGGCAGAGGCCAGACCCGCCCAAAAGGTCAGGCCGGAAGACAAAGGTCGGGCGGAGGAAAAGATCTGGCCGCGAGCAGAGGTTTGGCCGGGAGAAAAGATCAGGCCGGAAGAAAAGATCAGGCCGGGAGCAAAGGGCAGGGCGGGGACAGAGATTTACCCGGGAGCAGAGGTTTAGCCGGGAGAAAAGATCAGGCCGGGAGCAAAGGGCGGGCCGGGAGCAGAGGTTTGGCCGGGAGCAGAGGTTTAGCCGGGAGAAAAGATCAGGCCGGGAGCAAAGGGCGGACCGGGGGCAGAGGTTTAACCAGGAGCAGAGGTTTAGCCGGGAGAAATGATCAGGCGGGGAGCAAAGGGCAGGCCGGGGGCAGAGGTTTAACCGGGAGCAGAGGTTTAGCCGGGAGAAAAGATCAGGCCGGGAGCAAAGGGCCGGCCGGGGGCATAGGTTTCACCGGGAGCAGAGGTTTAGCCGGGAGAAAAAATCAGGCCGGGAGCAAAGGGCGGGCAAGGGGCAGAGGTTTAACCGGGAGCAGTGGTTTAGCTGGGAGAAAAGATCAGGCCGGGAGCAAAAGGTGGGGCGGGAGCAGAGGTTTAGCCGGGAGAAAAGATCAGGCCGGGAGCAAAGGGAGGGCCGGGCCAGAGGTTTAACCCGGAGCAGAGGTTTAGCCGGGAGCAAAGATCAGGATGGGAGCAAAGGGCGGGCCGGGAGCAGAGGTTTAGCCGGGAGAAAAAAATCAGGGCGGGAGCAAAGGGAGACCCGCAGAAAGGGTGGGGCCGGGAGCAAAGGTCAGGCCCGCAGAAAAGGTTAATCCAGAAGAAAAAGGTCAGGTCTGGAGCAGAGGTAAGGCCGCGCCCAGAGGTTTTGCCGGAAGAAAAGATCAGGCCGGGAGCATAGGGCGGGCCGGGGGCAGAGGTTTAACCGGGAGCAGAGGTTTACCCAGGAGAAAAGAACAGGCCGTGAGCAAAGGGCGGGCCGGGGGCAGAGGTTTAACCGGGAGCAGAGATTTAGCCGGGAGAAAAGATCATCCCGGGAGCAAAGGGCGGGCCGGGAGCAGTGGTTTAGCCGGGAGAAAAGATCAGGCGGGGAGCAAAGGGAGACCCGCAGAAAAGGTGGGGCCGGGAGCAAAGGTCAGGCCCGCAGAAAAGGTTAATCCAGAAGAAAAAGGTCAGGTCTGGAGCACAGGTAAGGCCGCGGGCAGAGGTTTACCAAGGAGAAAAGATTAGGCCGGAGCAAAGGGCGGGCCGGGAGCAGAGGTTTAGCCGGGAGAAAAGATCAGGCCGGGAGCAAAGGGCGGGCCGGGGGCAGAGGCCAGACCCGCCGAAAAGGTCAGGCCGGAAGAAAAAGGTCGGGCGGAGGAAAAGATCTGGCCGCGAGCAGAGGTTTGGCCGGGAGAAAAGATCAGGCCGGAAGAAAAGATCAGGCCGGGAGCAAAGGGCAGGGCGGGGGCAGAGATTTAACCAGGAGCAGAGGTTTAGCCGGGAGAAAAGATGGGGCCGGGAGCAAAGGGTAGGCCGGGGGCAGAGGTTTAACCAGGAGCAGAGGTTTAGCCGGGAGAAAAGATCAGGCCGGGAGCAAAGGGCGGGCCGGGGGCAGAGATTTAACCGGGAGCAGAGGTTTAGCCGGGAGAAAAGATGGGGCTGGGAGCAAAGGGCGGGCCGGGGGCAGAGGTCAGGCCGGGAGAAAACATCAGGCCGGGAGCAAACGGCGGGCCGGGGGCACAGGTTTGGCCGGGAGAAAACATCAGGCCGGGAGCAAAGGGCGGGCCGGGGGCAGAGGTTTAACGGGGAGCAGAGGTTTAGCCGGGAGAAAAGATCAGGCCGGGAGCAAAGGGCGGGCTGGGGGCAGAGGCCAGACCCGCCCAAAAGGTCAGGCCAGAAGACAAAGGTCGGGCGGAGGAAAAGATCTGGCCGCGAGCAGAGGTTTGGCCGGGAGAAAAGATCAGGCCGGAAGAAAAGATCAGGGCGGGAGCAAAGGGCAGGGCGGGGACAGAGATTTAACCGGGAGCAGAGGTATAGCCGGGAGAAAAGATCAGGCCGGGAGCAAAGGGCGGGCCGGGGGCAGAGGTTTAACCCGAACCAGAGGTTTAGCCGGGAGAAAAGATCAGGCCGGGAGCAAAGGGCGGGTCGGGGGCAGAGGTTTAACCGGGAGCAGAGGTTTAGCCGGGAGAAAAGATCAGGCCGGGAGCAAAGGGCGGGCCGGGGGCATAGGTTTCACCGGGAGCAGAGGTTTAGCCGGGAGAAAAAATCAGGCCGGGAGCAAAGGGCGGGCCGGGGGCAGAGGTTTAACCGGGAGCAGTGGTTTAGCCGGGAGAAAAGATCAGGCCGGGAGCAAAGGGTGGGGCGGGAGCAGAGGTTAAGCCGGGAGAAAAGATCAGGCCGGGAGCAAAGGGCGGGCCGGGCCAGAGGTTTAACCCGAACCAGAGGTTTAGCCGGGAGAAAAGATCAGGCCGGGAGCAAAGGGCGGGTCGGGGGCAGAGGTTTAACCGGGAGCAGAGGTTTAGCCGGGAGAAAAGATCAGGCCGGGAGCAAAGGGTGGGCCGGGGGCATAGGTTTCACCGGGAGCAGAGGTTTAGCCGGGAGAAGAGATCAGGCCGGGAGCAAAGGGCGGGCCGGGGGCAGAGGTTTAACCGGGAGCAGAGGTTTAGCCGGGAGAAAAGATCAGGCTGGGAGCAAAGGGCGGGCCGGGAGCAGAGGTTTAGCCGGGAGAAAAAAATCAGGGCGGGAGCAAAGGGAGACCCGCAGAAAGGGTGGGGCCGGGAGCAAAGGTCAGGCCCGCAGAAAAGGTTAATCCAGAAGAAAAAGGTCAGGTCTGGAGCAGAGGTAAGGCCGCGCCCAGAGGTTTTGCCGGAAGAAAAGATCAGGCCGGGAGCAAAGGGCGGGCCGGGAGCAGAGGTTTAACCGGGAGCAGAGGTTTAACCGGGAGCAGAGGTTTAGCCGGGAGAAAAGATCAGGCGGGGAGCATAGGGCGGGCCGGGGGCAGAGGTTTAACCGGGAGCAGAGGTTTACCCAGGAGAAAAGATCAGGCCGGGGGCAAAGGGCGGGCCGGGGGCAGAGGTTTAACCGGGAGCAGTGGTTTAGCCGGGAGAAAAGATCAGGCCGGGAGCAAAGGGCGGGCCGGGAGCAGAGGTTTAGCCGGGAGAAAAGATCAGGCCGGGAGCAAAGGGCGGGCCGGGGGCAGAGGTTTAACCGGGAGCAGAGGTTTAGCCGGGAAAAAAGATCAGGCCGGGAGCAAAGGGAGACCCGCAGAAAAGGTGGGGCCGGGAGCAAAGGTCAGGCCCGCAGAAAAGGTTAATCCAGAAGAAAAAGGTCAGGTCTGGAGCACAGGTAAGACCGCGGCCAGAGGTTTAGCCGGAAGAAAAGATCAGGCCGGGAGCAAAGGGCGGGCCGGGAGCAGAGGTGTAACCGGGAGCAGAGGTTTAGCCGGGAGAAAAGATCAGGCCGGGAGCAAAGGGCGGGCCTGGGGCAGAGGTTTAACCGGGAGCAGAGGTTTAGCAGGGAAAAATGATCAGGCCGGGAGCAAAGGGAGTGCCGGGGGCAGAGGTTTAACCGGGAGCAGAGGTTTAGCCGGGAGAAAGATCAGGCCGGGAGCAAAGGGCGGGCCGGCGGCAAAGGTTTAACCGGGAGCAGAGGTTTAGCCGGGAAAAAACATCAGGCCGGGAGCAAAGGGCGGGCCGGGGGCAGAGGTTTAACCGGGAGCAGAGGTTTAGCCGGGAAAAAAGATCAGGCCGGGAGCAAAGGGAGACCCGCAGAAAAGGTGGGGCCGGGAGCAAAGGTCAGGCCCGCAGAAAAGGTTAATCCGGAAGAAAAAGATCAGGTCGGAATCACAGGTCAGGCCAGGAAAAGAGGTTTAGCCGGGACCAACGATGGGGCCGGGAGCAAATGGCGGGCCGGGGGCAGAGGTTTAACCGGGAGCAGAGGTTTAGCCGGGAGAAAAGATCAGGCCCGGAGCAAAGGGCTGGCCGGGGGCAGAGGTTTAACCGGGAGCAGAGGTTGGGCCGGGAGCAGAGGTTTAGCCGGGAGAAAAGATCAGGGCGGGAGCAAAGGACGGGCTGGGGGCAGAGGTTTAACCGGGAGCAGAGGTTTAGCCGGGAAAAAAGATCAGGCCGGGAGCAAAGGGAGACCCGCAGAAAAGGTGGGGCCGGGAGCAAAGGTCAGGCCCGCAGAACAGGTTAGTCCGGAAGAAAAGATCAGGTCGGGAGCACAGGGCAGGGCGGGGGAAAAGATCAAGCCGGGAGCATAGGGCGGGCCGGGAGCAGAGGCAAGACCCGCAGAAAAGGTCAGGCTGGAAGAAAAAGGTCGGGCCGAAAAAAAAGGTGTAGCCTGGAGCAGAGGTTTGGACGGGAGAAAAGGTGGGGCCGGGAGCAAAGGTCAGGCCCGCAGAAAAGGTTAATCCAGAACAAAAAGGTCAGGTCTGGAGCGCAGGTCAGGCCGCGGGCAGAGGTTTAGCCGGGAGAAAAGATCAGGCCGGGAGCAAAGGGTGGGCCGGGGGCAGAGGTTTAGCCGGGAGCAGAGGTTTAGTTGGGAGAAATGATCAGGCCGGGAGCAAAGGGCGGGCCGGGGGCAGAGGTTTAACCGGGAGCAGAGGTTGGGCCGGGAGCAGAGGTTTAGCCGGGAGAAAAGATCAGGCCGGGAGCAAAGGACGGGCCGGGGGCAGAGGTTTTACCGGGAGCAGAGGTTTAGCCGGGAGAGAAGATCAAGCCGGGAGTAAAGGGAGACCCGTTGAAAAGGTGGGGCCGGGAGCAAAGGTCAGGCCCGCAGAAAAGGTTAGGCCGGAAGAAAAGGTCAGGTCGGGAGCACAGGTCACGGCGGGGGAAAAGATCAAGCCGGGAGCATAGGGCAGGCCGGGAGCAGAGGCAAGACCCGCAGAAAAGATCAGGCTGGAAGAAAAAGGTTGGGCCGAAAAAAAGGTCTAGCCGTGGGCAGAGGTTTGGACGGGAGAAAAGGTGGGGCCGGGAGCAAAGGTCAGGCCCGCAGAAAAGGTTAATCCAGAAGAAAAAGGTCAGGTCTGGAGCACAGGTCAGGCCACGGGCAGAGGTTTAGCCGGGAGAAAAGGTCAGGCCAGGAGCAAAGGGCGGGCCGTGGGCAGAGGATTAACCAGGAGCAGAGGTTTAGCCGGGAGAAATGATCAGTCCGGGAGCAAAGGGCGGGCCGGGGGAAGAGGTTTAAGCGGGAGCAGAGGTTTAGCCGGGAGAAAAGATCAGGCCGGGAGCAAAGGTTGGGCCGGGGGCAGAGGTTTAACCGGGAGCAGAGGTTTAGCCTGGAGAAATGATGAGGCCTGGAGCAAAGGGCGGGCCGGGGGCAGAGGTTTAACCGGGAGCAGAGGTTTAGCCGGGAGAAAAGATCAGGCCGGGAACAAAGGGCGGGCCGGGGGCAGAGGTTTAACCGGGAGCAGAGGTTGGGCCGGGAGCAGAGGTTTAGCCGGTATAAAATATCAGGCCGGGAGCAAAGGACGGGCCGGGGGTAGAAGTTTAACCGGGAGCAGAGGTTTAGCCGGGAAAAAAGATCAGGCCGGGAGCAAAGGGAGACCCGCAGAAAAGGTGGGGCCAGGAGCAAAGGTAAGGCCCGCAGAAAAGGTTAGGCCGGAAGAAAAGGTCAGGTCGGGAGCACAGGGCAGGGCGGGGGAAAAGATCAAGCCGGGAGCGTAGGGCGGCCCGGGAGCAGAGGCCAGACCCGCAGAAAAGTTCAGGCCGGAAGAAAAAGGTCGGGCTGAAAAAAAAGGTGTAGCCGGGAGCAGAGGTTTGGCCGGGAGAAAAGGTGGGGCCGGGAGCAAAGGGCAGGCCCGCAGAAAAGGTTAATCCTGAAGAAAAAGGTCAGGTCTGGAGCACAGGTCAGGCCGCGGGCAGAGGTTTAGCCGGGAGAAAAGATCAGGCCGGGAGCAAAGGGCTCGCCGGGAGCAGAGGTTTAACCGGGAGGAGAGGTTTAGCCGGGAGAAAAGATCAGGCCGGGAGCAAAGGGCGGGCCGGGGGCAGAGGTTTAGCCGGGAGAAAAGATCAGGCCGGGAGAAAAGGGAGACCCGCAGAAAAGGTGGGGCCGGGAGCAAAGGTCAGGCCCACAGAAAAGGTTAATCCAGAAGTAAAAGGTCAGGTCTGGAGCACAGGTAAGGCCACGGGCAGAGGTTTAGCCGGGAGAAAAGATCAGGACGGGAGCAAAGGGCGGGCCGGGGGCAGAGGTTTAGCCGGGAGAAATGATCAGGCAGGGAGCAAATGGAGACCCGCAGAAAAGCTTAGGCCGGAAGAAAAGGTCAGGTCGGGAGCACAGGTCAGGCCAGGAGCAGAGGTTTAGCCGGGAGAAAAGATCAGGCCGGGAGCAAAGGGCGGGCCGGGGGCAGAGGTTTAACCGGGAGCAGAGGTTTAGCCGGGAGAAAAGATCAGGCCCGGAGTAAATGGTGGGCCGGGGGCAGAGGTTTAACCGGGAGCAGAGGTTGGGTCGGGAGCAGAGGTTTAGCCGGGAGAAAAGATCAGGCCGGGAGCAAAGGGCGGGCCGGCGGGAGAGGTTTAACCGGGAGCAGAGGGTTTAGCCGGGAGAAAAGATCAGGCCGGGAGCAAAGGGCGGGCCGAGAGCAGAGGTTTAACCGGGAGCAGAGGTTTAGCCGGGAGAAAAGATCAGGCCGGGTGCAAAGGGAGACCCGCAGAAAAGGTGGGGCCGGGAGCAAAGGTCAGGTGCGCAGAAAAGGTTAATCCAGAAGAAAAAGGTCAGGTCTGGAGCACATGTCAGGCCAGGAGCAGAGGTTTAGCCGGGAGAAAAGATGGGGCTGGGAGCAAATGGCGGGCCGGAGGCAGACGTTTAATCGGGAGCAGAGGTTTAGCCGGGAGAAAAAAATCAAGCCGGGAGCAAAGGGCGGGCCGGGAGCAGAGGTTTAGCCGGGAGAAAAGATCAGGCCGGGAGCAAAGGGCGGGCCGGGGGCAGAGGTTTAACCGGGAGCAGAGGTTTGGCCGGGACAAAAGATCCGGCCGGGATCAAAGGGCGGGCCGGGGGCAGAGGTTTAACCGGGAGCAGAGGTTTAGCCGGGAGAAAAGATCAGGCCGGGAGCAAAGGGCGGGCCGGGGGTAGAGGTTTAACCGGGAGCAGAGGTTTAGCCGGGAAAAAAGATCAGGCCAGGAGCAAAGGGAGACCCGCAGAAAAGGTGGGGCCGGGAGCAAAGGTCAGGTGCGCAGAAAAGGTTAATCCAGAAGAAAAAGGTCAGGTCTGGAGCACAGGTCAGGCCAGGAGCAGAGGTTTAGCCGGGAGAAAAGATGGGGCTGGGAGCAAATGGCGGGCTGGAGGAACCGGGATCAGAGGTTTAGCCGGGAGAAAAGATCAAGCCGGGAGCAAAGGGCGGGCCGGGGGCAGAGGTTTAACCGGGAGCAGAGGTTTAGCCGGGAGAAAAGATCAGGCCGGGAGCAAAGGGCGGGCCGGGAGCAGAGGTTTAGCCGGGAAAAAAGATCAGGCCGGGAGCAAAGGGCGGGCCGGGGGCAGAGGCCAGACCCGCCGAAAAGGTCAGGCCGGAAGAAAAGGGTCGGGCGGAGGAAAAGATCTGGCCGCGGGCAGAGGTTTGGCCGGGAGAAAAGATCAGGCCGGAAGAAAAGATCAGGGCGGGAGCAAAGGGCGGGGCGGGGGCAGAGGTTTAACCGGGAGCAGAGGTTTAGCCGGGAGAAAAGATCAGGCCGGGAGCAAAGGGCGGGCCGGGAGCAGAGGTTTAGCCGGGAAAAAAGATCAGGCCGGGAGCAAAGGGCGGGCCGGGGGCAGAGGCCAGACCCGCCGAAAAGGTCAGGCCGGAAGAAAAAGGTCGGGCGGAGGAAAAGATCTGGCCGCGAGCAGAGGTTTGGCCGGGAGAAAAGATCAGGCCGGAAGAAATGAACAGGCCGGGGGAAAGGGCGGGGCGGGGGCAGAGATTTAACCGGGAGCAGAGGTTTAGCCGGGAGAAAGATGGGGCCGGGAGCAAAGGGCGGGCCGGGGGCAGAGATTTAGCCGGGAGAAAACATCAGGCCGGAAGAAAAGATCAGGCCGGGAGCAAAGGGCGGGCCGGGAGCAGAGGTTTAGCCGGGAGCAGAGGTTTAGCTGGGAGAAAAGATCAGGCCGGGAGCAAAGGGCGGGCCGGGGGCAGAGGTTTAGCCGGGAGAAATGATCAGTCCGGGAGCAAAGGGAGACCCGCAGAAAAGCTTAGGCCGGAAGAAAAGGTCAGGTCGGGAGCACAGGTCAGGCCAGGAGCAGAGGTTTAGCCGGGAGAAAAGATCGGGCCGGGAGCAAAGGGCGGGCCGGGGGCAGAGGCCAGACCCGCCGAAAAGGTCAGGCCGGAAGAAAAAGGTTGGGCGGAGGAAAAGATCTGGCCGCGAGCAGAGGTTTGGCCGGGAGAAAAGATCAGGCCGGAAGAAAAGATCAGGCCGGGAGCAAAGGGCGGGGGGGGGGCAGAGATTTAACCAGGAGCAGAGGTTTAGCCGGGAGAAAAGATGGGGCCGGGAGCAAAGGGTAGGCCGGGGGCAGAGGTTTAACCGGGAGCAGAGGTTTAGCCGGGAGAAAAGATCAGGCCGGGAGCAAAGGGCGGGCCGGGGGCAGAGATTTAACCGGGAGCAGAGGTTTAGCCGGGAGAAAAGATGGGGCTGGGAGCAAAGGGCGGGCCGGGGGCAGAGGTCAGGCCGGGAGAAAACATCAGGCCGGGAGCAAACGGCAGGCCGGGGGCACAGGTGTGGCCGGGAGAAAACATCAGGCCGGGAGCAAAGGGCGGGCCGGGGGCAGAGGTTTAACGGGGAGCAGAGGTTTAGCCGGGAGAAAAGATCAGGCCGGGAGCAAAGGGCGGGCCGGGGGCAGAGGCCAGACCCACCCAAAAGGTCAGGCCGGAAGACAAAGGTCGGGTGGAGGAAAAGATCTGGCCGCGAGCAGAGGTTTGGCCGGGAGAAAAGATCAGGCCGGAAGAAAAGATCAGGCCGGGAGCAAAGGGCAGGGCGGGGACAGAGATTTACCCGGGAGCAGAGGTATAGCCGGGAGAAAAGATCAGGCCGGGAGCAAAGGGCGGGCCGGGAGCAGAGGTTTGGCCGGGAGCAGAGGTTTAGCCGGGAGAAAAGATCAGGCCGGGAGCAAAGGGCGGACCGGGGGCAGAGGTTTAACCAGGAGCAGAGGTTTAGCCGGGAGAAATGATCAGGCGGGGAGCAAAGGGCAGGCCGGGGGCAGAGGTTTAACCGGGAGCAGAGGTTTAGCCGGGAGAAAAGATCAGGCCGGGAGCAAAGGGCCGGCCGGGGGCATAGCTTTCACCGGGAGCAGAGGTTTAGCCGGGAGAAAAAATCAGGCCGGGAGCAAAGGGCGGGCAAGGGGCAGAGGTTTAACCGGGAGCAGTGGTTTAGCTGGGAGAAAAGATCAGGCCGGGAGCAAAAGGTGGGGCGGGAGCAGAGGTTTAGCCGGGAGAAAAGATCAGGCCGGGAGCAAAGGGAGGGCCGGGCCAGAGGTTTAACCCGGAGCAGAGGTTTAGCCGGGAGCAAAGATCAGGATGGGAGCAAAGGGCGGGCCGGGAGCAGAGGTTTAGCCGGGAGAAAAAAATCAGGGCGGGAGCAAAGGGAGACCCGCAGAAAGGGTGGGCCCGGGAGCAAAGGTCAGGCCCGCAGAAAAGGTTAATCCAGAAGAAAAAGGTCAGGTCTGGAGCAGAGGTAAGGCCGCGCCCAGAGGTTTTGCCGGAAGAAAAGATCAGGCCGGGAGCATAGGGCGGGCCGGGGGCAGAGGTTTAACCGGGAGCAGAGGTTTACCCAGGAGAAAAGAACAGGCCGTGAGCAAAGGGCGGGCCGGGGGCAGAGGTTTAACCGGGAGCAGAGATTTAGCCGGGAGAAAAGATCAGCCCGGGAGCAAAGGGCGGGCTGGGAGCAGTGGTTTAGCCGGGAGAAAAGATCAGGCGGGGAGCAAAGGGAGACCCGCAGAAAAGGTGGGGCAGGGAGCAAAGGTCAGGCCCGCAGAAAAGGTTAATCCAGAAGAAAAAGGTCAGGTCTGGAGCACAGGTAAGGCCGCGGGCAGAGGTTTACCAAGGAGAAAAGATTAGGCCGGAGCAAAGGGCGGGCCGGGAGCAGAGGTTTAGCCGGGAGAAAAGATCAGGCCGGGAGCAAAGGGCGGGCCGGGGGCAGAGGCCAGACCCGCCGAAAAGGTCAGGCCGGAAGAAAAAGGTCGGGCGGAGGAAAAGATCTGGCCGCGAGCAGAGGTTTGGCCGGGAGAAAAGATCAGGCCGGAAGAAAAGATCAGGCCGTGAGCAAAGGGCAGGGCGGGGGCAGAGATTTAACCAGGAGCAGAGGTTTAGCCGGGAGAAAAGATGGGGCCGGGAGCAAAGGGTAGGCCGGGGGCAGAGGTTTAACCGGGAGCAGAGGTTTAGCCGGGAGAAAAGATCAGGCCGGGAGCAAAGGGCGGGCCGGGGGCAGAGATTTAACCGGGAGCAGAGGTTTAGCCGGGAGAAAAGATGGGGCTGGGAGCAAAGGGCGGGCCGGGGGCAGAGGTCAGGCCGGGAGAAAACATCAGGCCGGGAGCAAACGGCGGGCCGGGGGCACAGGTTTGGCCGGGAGAAAACATCAGGCCGGGAGCAAAGGGCGGGCCGGGGGCAGAGGTTTAACGGGGAGCAGAGGTTTAGCCGGGAGAAAAGATCAGGCCGGGAGCAAAGGGCGGGCTGGGGGCAGAGGCCAGACCCGCCCAAAAGGTCAGGCCAGAAGACAAAGGTCCGGCGGAGGAAAAGATCTGGCCGCGAGCAGAGGTTTGGCCGGGAGAAAAGATCAGGCCGGAAGAAAAGATCAGGGCGGGAGCAAAGGGCAGGGCGGGGACAGAGATTTAACCGGGAGCAGAGGTATAGCCGGGAGAAAAGATCAGGCCGGGAGCAAAGGGCGGGCCGGGGGCAGAGGTTTAACCCGAACCAGAGGTTTAGCCGGGAGAAAAGATCAGGCCGGGAGCAAAGGGCGGGTCGGAGGCAGAGGTTTAACCGGGAGCAGAGGTTTAGCCGGGAGAAAAGATCAGGCCGGGAGCAAAGGGCGGGCCGGGGGCATAGGTTTCACCGGGAGCAGAGGTTTAGCCGGGAGAAAAAATCAGGCCGGGAGCAAAGGGCGGGCCGGGGGCAGAGGTTTAACCGGGAGCAGTGGTTTAGCCGGGAGAAAAGATCAGGCCGGGAGCAAAGGGTGGGGCGGGAGCAGAGGTTAAGCCGGGAGAAAAGATCAGGCCGGGAGCAAAGGGCGGGCCGGGCCAGAGGTTTAACCCGAACCAGAGGTTTAGCCGGGAGAAAAGATCAGGCCGGGAGCAAAGGGCGGGTCGGGGGCAGAGGTTTAACCGGGAGCAGAGGTTTAGCCGGGAGAAAAGATCAGGCCGGGAGCAAAGGGTGGGCCGGGGGCATAGGTTTCACCGGGAGCAGAGGTTTAGCCGGGAGAAGAGATCAGGCCGGGAGCAAAGGGCGGGCCGGGGGCAGAGGTTTAACCGGGAGCAGAGGTTTAGCCGGGAGAAAAGATCAGGCTGGGAGCAAAGGGCGGGCCGGGAGCAGAGGTTTAGCCGGGAGAAAAAAATCAGGGCGGGAGCAAAGGGAGACCCGCAGAAAGGGTGGGGCCGGGAGCAAAGGTCACGCCCGCAGAAAAGGTTAATCCAGAAGAAAAAGGTCAGGTCTGGAGCAGAGGTCAGGCCGCGCCCAGAGGTTTTGCTGGAAGAAAAGATCAGGCCGGGAGCAAAGGGCGGGCCGGGAGCAGAGGTTTAACCTGGAGCAGAGGTTTAACCGGGAGCAGAGGTTTAGCCGGGAGAAAAGATCAGGCGGGGAGCATAGGGCGGGCCGGGGGCAGAGGTTTAACCGGGAGCAGAGGTTTACCCAGGAGAAAAGATCAGGCCGGGGGCAAAGGGCGGGCCGGGGGCAGAGGTTTAACCGGGAGCAGTGGTTTAGCCGGGAGAAAAGATCAGGCCGGGAGCAAAGGGCGGGGTGGGAGCAGAGGTTTAGCCGGGAGAAAAGATCAGGCCGGGAGCAAAGGGCGGGCCGGGGGCAGAGGTTTAACCGGGAGCAGAGGTTTAGCCGGGAAAAAAGATCAGGCCGGGAGCAAAGGGAGACCCGCAGAAAAGGTGGGCCGGGAGCAAAGGTCAGGCCCGCAGAAAAGGTTAATCCAGAAGAAAAAGGTCAGGTCTGGAGCACTGGTAAGACCGCGGCCAGAGGTTTAGCCGGAAGAAAAGATCAGGCCGGGAGCAAAGGGCGGACCGGGAGCAGAGGTGTAACCGGGAGCAGAGGTTTAGCCGGGAGAAAAGATCAGGCCGGGAGCAAAGGGCGGGCCTGGGGCAGAGGTTTAACCGGGAGCAGAGGTTTAGCAGGGAAAAATGATCAGGCCGGGAGCAAAGGGAGTGCCGGGGGCAGAGGTTTAACCGGGAGCAGAGGTTTAGCCGGGAGAAAGATCAGGCCGGGAGCAAAGGGCGGGCCGGCGGCAAAGGTTTAACCGGGAGCAGAGGTTTAGCCGGGAAAAAACATCAGGCCGGGAGCAAAGGGCGGGCCGGGGGCAGAGGTTTAACCGGGAGCAGAGGTTTAGCCGGGAAAAAAGATCAGGCCGGGAGCAAAGGGAGACCCGCAGAAAAGGTGGGGCCGGGAGCAAACGTCAGGCCCGCAGAAAAGGTTAATCCGGAAGAAAAAGATGAGGTCGGAAGCACAGGTCAGGCCAGGAAAAGAGGTTTAGCCGGGACCAACGATGGGGCCGGGAGCAAATGGCGGGCCAGGGGCAGAGGTTTAACCGGGAGCAGAGGTTTAGCCGGGAGAAAAGATCAGGCCCGGAGCAAAGGGCTGGCCGGGGGCAGAGGTTTAACCGGGAGCAGAGGTTGGGCCGGGAGCAGAGGTTTAGCCGGGAGAAAAGATCAGGCCGGGAGCAAAGGACGGGCTGGGGGCAGAGGTTTAACCGGGAGCAGAGGTTTAGCCGGGAAAAAAGATCAGGCCGGGAGCAAAGGGAGACCCGCAGAAAAGGTGGGGCCGGGAGCAAAGGTCAGGCCCGCAGAACAGGTTAGTCCGGAAGAAAAGATCAGGTCGGGAGCACAGGGCAGGGCGGGGGAAAAGATCAAGCCGGGAGCATAGGGCGGGCCGGGAGCAGAGGCAAGACCCGCAGAAAAGGTCAGGCTGGAAGAAAAAGGTCGGGCCGAAAAAAAAGGTGTAGCCTGGAGCAGAGGTTTGGACGGGAGAAAAGGTGGGGCCGGGAGCAAAGGTCAGGCCCGCAGAAAAAAATTAATCCAGAAGAAAAAGGGCAGGTCTGGAGCACAGGTAAGGCCGCGGCCAGAGGTTTCGCCGGAAGAAAAGATCAGGCCGGGAGCAAAGGGCGGGCCGGGAGCGGAGGTTTAATCGGCAGCAGAGGTTTAGCCGGGAGAAATGATCAGGCCGGGAGCAAAAGGAGTGCCGGGGGCAGAGGTTTAACCGGCAGCAGAGGTTTAGCCGGGAGAAAAGATCAGGCCTGGAGCAAAGGGCGGGCCGGGAGCAGAGGTTTAACCGGGAGCAGAGGTTTAGCCGGGAGAAAAGATGGGGCTTGGAGCAAAGGGCGGGACGGGGGCAGAGGTTTAACCGGCAGCAGAGGTTTAGCCGGGAGAAAAGATCAGGCCGGGAGCAAAGGGCGGGCCGGGGGCAGAGTTTTAACCGGCAGCAGAGGTTTAGCCGGGAGAAAAGATCGGGCCGGGAGCAAAGGGCGGGCGGGGGCAGAGGTCAGGCCGGGAGAAAAAGTCAGGCCGGGAGCAAAGGGCGGGCCGGGAGCAGAGGTTTACCCGGAAGAAAACATCAGGCCATGAGCAAAGGGTGGGCTGGGGGCAGAGGTCAGGCCGGAGGAAAACATCAGGCCAGGAGCAAAGGGCGGGCCGGGGGCAGAGGTTTGGCCGGGAGCAGAGGTTTAGCCGGGAGAAAAGATCAGGCCGGGAGCAAAGGGCGGGCCGGGGGCAGAGGTTTAACCGGGAGCAGATGTTTAGCCGGGAGAAAACATCAGGCCGGAAGAAAAGATCAGGCCGGGAGCAAAGGGCGGGCCGGGGGCAGAGGGTTAACCGGGAGCAGTGGTTTAGCCGGGAGAAAAGATGGGGCCGGGAGAAAAGGGCGGGGCGGGGGCAGAGGTTTAACCCGGAGTAGAGGTTTAGCCAGGAGAAAAGTTCAGGCTGGGAGCAAAGGGCGGGCCGGGGGCAGAGGTTTAACCGGGAGCAGAGGTTTAGCCGGGAGAAAAGATCAGGCCAGGAGCAAAGGGCGGGCCGGGTACAGAGGTTTAACCCGGAGCAGAGGTTTAGCCGGGAGAAAAGATGGGGCTTGGAGCAAATGGCGGGCCGGGGGCAGAGGTTTAACCAGGAGCAGAATTTTAGCCGGGAGAAAAGATCAGGCCCGTAGGAAAGGGCGGGCCGGGAGCAGAGGTTCAGCCGGGAGCAGAGGTTTAGCCGGGAGAAAAGATTAGGCCGGGAGCAAAGGGCGAGCCGGGAGCAGAGGTTTCACCAGGAGAAATGATCAGGTCGGGAGCAAAGGGAGACCCGCAGAAAAGCTTAGGCCAGAAGAAAAGGTCAGGTCGGGAGCAAAGGGTGGGCCGGGGGCAGAGATTTAACCGGGAGCAGAGGTTTAGCCGAGAGAAAAGATGGGGCTGGGAGCAAATGGCCGGCCAGGGGCAGAGGTTGAGCCGGGAGAAAACATCAGGCCGGAAGAAAAGATCATGCCGGGAGCAAAGGGCGGGCCGGGGGCACAGGTTTCGCCGGGAGCAAAGGTTTAGCCGGTAGAAAAGATGGGGCTGGGAGCGAAGGGCGGGCCGGGGCCAGAGATCAGGCCGGGAGCAAAGGGCGGGCCGGGGGCACAGGTTTAACCGGGAGAAAACATCAGGCCGGAAGAAAAGATCAGGCCGGGAGCAAAGGGCGGGCCGGGGGCACAGGTTTTACCGGGAGCAGTCGTTTAGCCGGGAGAAATGATCAAGCCGTGAGCAAAGGGCGGGCCGGGGGCAGAGGTCAGGCCGGGAGAAAACATCAGACCGGGAGCAAAGGGCGGGCGGGGGCAGAAGTCAGGCCGGGAGAAAACATCAGGCCGGGAGCAAAGGGTGGGCCGGAGGCAGAGGTCAGGCCGGGAGAAAAGATAGAGCTGGGAGCAAAGGGCGGGCTGGCGGCAGAGGTTCAAACGGGAGAAAAGATCAAGCCGGGAGCAAAGGGCGGGCCGGGGGCAGAGGTCAGGCCGGGAGAAAACATCAGGCCGGGAGCAAAGGGTGGGCCGGAGGCAGAGGTCAGGCCGGGAGAAAAGATAGAGCTGGGAGCAAAGGGCGGGCTGGCGGCAGAGGTTCAAACGGGAGAAAAGATCAAGCCGGGAGCAAAGGGCGGGCCGGGGGCAGAGGTTTAAACGGGAGCAGAGTTTTAGTCGGGAGAAAAGATCAGGCCGGGAGCAGAGGTTGGGCCGGGAGCAGAGGTTTAGCTGGGAGAAAAGATCAGGCCGGGAGCAAAGGGAGACCCGCAGAAAAGGCGGGGCCGGGAGCAAAGATCAGGCCCGCAGAAAAGGTTAATCCGGAAGAAAAAGATCAGGTCGGAAGCACAGGTCAGGCCAGGAGCAGAGGTTTAGCCGGGAGAAAAGATCAGACCGGGAGCAAAGGGCGGGCTGGGGGCAGTGGTTTGGCCCGGAGAAAAGATCGGGCCGGGAGCAAAGGGAGACCCGCAGAAAAGGTGGGCCTGGGAGCAAAGGTCAGGCCCGCAGAAAAGGTTAATCCGGAAGAAAAAGGTCAGGTCGGAAGCACAGGTCAGGCCAGGAGCAGAGGTTTAGCCTGGAGAAAAGATGGGGCTGGGAGCAAAGGGCAGGCCGGGGGCAGAGGTTTAACGGGGAGCAGAGGTTTAGCCGGGAGCAGAGATCAGGCCGGGAGCAAAGGGCGGGCCGGGGGCAGAGGTCTGGCCGGGAGAAGAGGTCAGGCCGGGAGCAGAGGTTTGGCCGGGAGCAGAGGTTTGGCCGGGAGCAGAGGTTAAGCCGGGAGAAAATATCAGGCCGGGAGCAAAGGGCGGGTCGGGGGCAGAGGTTTAACCGGGAGCAGAGGTTTAGCCGGGAGAAAAGATCAGGCTGTGAGCAAAGGGCGGGCCGGGGGCAGAGGTTTAACCGGGAGCAGAGGTTTAGCCGGGAAAAAAGATCAGGCCGGGAGCAAAGGGAGACCCGCAGAAAAGATGGGGCCGGGAGCAAAGGTCAGGCCCGCAGAAAAGGTTAATCCGGAAGAAAAAAGATAAGGTCGGAAGCACAGGTCAGGCCAGGAGCAGAGGTTTAGCCTGGAGAAAAGATGGGGCTGGGAGCAAAGGGCAGGCCGGGGGCAGAGGATTCACGGGGAGCAGAGGTTTAGCCGGGAGAAGAGATCAGGCCGGGAGCAAAGGGCGGGCCGGGGGCAGAGGTCAGGCCCGGAGCAGAGGTCAGGGCGGGAGCAGAGGTTTGGCCGGGAGCAGAGGTTTGGCCGGGAGCAGAGGTTAAGCCGGGAGAATAGATCAGGCCGGGAGCAAAGGGCGGGTCGGGGGCAGAGGTTTAACCGGGAGCAGAGGTTTAGCCGGGAGAAAAGATCAGGCCGGGAGCAAAGGGCGGGCCGGGGGCAGAGGTTTAACCGGAAGAAAAGATCAGGCCGGGAGAAAAGGGAGACCCGCAGAAAAGGTGGGGCCGGGAGCAAAGGTCAGGCCCGCAGAAAAGGTTAATCCAGAAGAAAAAGGTCAGGTCTGGAGGTCAGGTCAGGCCGCGGGCAGAGGTTTAGCCGGGAGAAAAGATCAGGCCGCGAGCAAAGGGCGGTTCGGGACCAGAGGTTTAACCGGGAGCAAAGGTTTAGCCGGGAGAAAAGATCAGGCCGGGAGAAAAGGGCGGGTCGGGGGCAGAGGTTTCACCAGGAGCAGAGGTTTAGCCGGGAGAAAAGATGGGGCTTGGAGCAAATGGCGGGCCGGGGGCAGAGGTTTAACCGGCAGCAGAGGTTTATCCCCGAGAGAAGATCGGGCCGGGAGCATAGGGCGGGCCGGGGGCACAGGTTTTACCGGGAGCAGAGGTTTAGCCGGGAGAAAAGATGGGGCTTGGTCCAAATGGCGGGCCGGGACCAGAGGTTTAACCGGGAGCAGAGGTTTAGCCGGGAGAAATGATCAGGCCGGGAGCAAAAGGAGTGCCGGGGGCAGAGGTTTAACCGGCAGCAGAGGTTTAGCCGGGAGAAAAGATGAGGCCCGGAGCAAAGGGCGGGCCGGGAGCAGAGGTTTAGCCGGGAGCAGAGGTTTAGCTGGGAGAAAAGATGGGGCCGGGAGAAAAGATGGGGCCAGGAGCAAAGGGCGGGCGGGGGCAGAGGTTTACCCGGAAGAAAACATCAAGCCATAAGCAAAGGGCGGGCCGGGGGCAGAAGTCAGGCCGGAGGAAAACATCAGGCCAGGAGCAAAGGGCGGGCCGGGGGCAGAGGTTTAACCGGGAGCAGAAGTTCAGCCGGGAGAAAAGATCAGGCCCGGAGCAAATGGCGGGCCGGGGGCAGAGGTTTAACCGGCAGCAGAGGTTTAGCCGGGAGAAAAGATCAGGCCGGGAGCAAAGGGCGGGCCGCGGGCAGAGGTTTAACCGGCAGCAGAGGTTTAGCCGGGAGAAATGATCAGGCCGGGAGCAAAAGGAGTGCCGGGGGCAGAGGTTTAACCGGCAGCAGAGGTTTAGCCAGGAGAAAAGATCAGGCCCGGAGAAAAGGGCGGGCCGGGAGCAGAGGTTTAGCCGGGAGCAGAGGTTTAGCCGGGAGAAAAGATGGGGCTGGGAGAAAAGATGGGGCCAGGAGCAAAGGGCGGGCGGGGGCAGAGGTTTACCCGGAAGAAAACATCAGGCCATGAGCAAAGGGCGGGCCGGGGGCAGAGGTCAGGCCGGAGGAAAACATCAGGCCAGGAGCAAAGGGCGGGCCGGGGGCAGAGGTTTAACCGGGAGCAGAGGTTTAGCCGGGAGAAAAGATCAGGCCGGGAGCAAAGGGAGTGCCGTGGGAAGAGGTTTAACTGGGAGCAGAGGTTTAGCCGGGAGAAAAGATCAGGCAGGGAGCAAAGGGCAGGCCGGCGGCAGATGTTTAACCGGCAGCATTGGTTTAGCCGGGAAAAAAGATCAGGCCGGGAACAAAGGGAGACCCGCAGAAAAGGTGGGGCCGGGAGCAAAGGTCAGGCCTGCAGAAAAGGTTAATACAGAAGAAAAATGTCAGGTCTGGAGCACAGGTCAGGCTGGGAGCAGAGGTTTATCCGGGAGAATAGATCAGGCCGGGAGCAAAGGGCGGGCCGGGGGCAGAGGTTTAACCGGGAGCAGAGGTTTAGCCGGGAGAAATGATCAGGCCGGGAGCAAAGGGCGGGCCGGTGGCAGAGGCTTAGCCGGGAGAAAAGATCAGTCCGGGAGCAAAGGGAGACCCGAAGAAAAGGTGGGGCCGGGAGCAAAGGTCAGGCCCGCAGAAAAGGTTAATCCACAAGAAAAAGGTCAGGTCTGGAGCACAGGTCAGGCCGCGGGCAGAGGTTTAGCCGGGAAAAAAGACCAGGCCGGGAGCAAAGGGCGGGCAGGGAGCAGAGGTTTAGCCAGGAGAAAAGATCAGGCCGGGAGCAAAGGGAGTGCCGGGGGCAAAGGTTTAACCAGGAGCAGAGGTTTAGCCGGGAGAAATGATCAAGCCGGGAGCAAAGGGCGGGCCGGGGGCAGAGGTTTAACCAGGAGCAGAGGTTTAGCCGGGAGAAATGATCAGGCCGGGAGCAAAGGGAGACCCGCAGAAAAGGTGGGGCCGGGAGCAAAGGTCAGGCGCACAGAAAAGTTTAATCCAGAAGAAAAAGGTCAGGTCTGGAGCACAGGTCAGGCCGGGAGCAGAGGTTTAGCCGGCAGAAAAGATGGGGCTGGGAGCAAATGGCGGGCCAGAGGCAGACGTTTAACCGGGAGCAGAGGTTTAGGGGGAGAAAAGATCAAGCCGGGAGCAAAGGGCGGGCCCGGGGCAGAGGTTTAACCGGGAGCAGAGATTTAGCCGGGAGAAAAGATCAGCCCGGGAGCAAAGGGCGGGCCGGGAGCAGTGGTTTAGCCGGGAGAAAAGATCAGGCCGGGAGCAAAGGGAGACCCGCAGAAAAGGTGGGGCCGGGAGCAAAGGTCAGGCCCGCAGAAAAGGTTAATCCAGAAGAAAAAGGTCAGGTCTGCAGCACAGGTCAGGCCGGGAGCAGAGGTTTACCAAGGAGAAAAGATTAGGCCGGGAGCAAAGGGCGGGCCGGGAGCAGAGGTTTAGCCGGGAGAGAAGATCAGGCTGGGAGCAAAGGGCGGGCCGGGGGCAGAGGCCAGACCCGCCGAAAAGGTCAGGCCGGAAGAAAAAGGTTGGGCGGAGGAAAAGATCTGGCCGCGAGCAGAGGTTTGGCCGGGAGAAAAGATCAGGCCGGAAGAAAAGATCAGGCCGGGAGCAAAGGGCGGGGCGGGGGCAGAGGTTTAAGCGGGAGCAGAGGTTTAGCCGGGGGAAAAGATCAAGCCAGGAGCAAAGGGCGGGCCGGGGGCATAGGTTTCACCGGGAGCAGAGGTTTAGCCGGGAGAAAAAATCAGGCCGGGAGCAAAGGGCGGGCCGGGGGCAGAGGTTTAACCAGGAGCAGTGGTTTAGCCGGGAGAAAAGATCAGGCCGGGAGCAAAGGGTGGGGCGGGAGCAGAGGTTTAGCCGGGAGAAAAGATCAGGCCGGGAGCAAAGGGCGGGCCGGGGGCAGAAGCCAGACCCGCCGAAAAGGTCAGGCCGGAAGAAAAAGGTTGGGCGGAGGAAAAGATCTGGCCGCGAGCAGAGGTTTGGCCGGGAGAAAAGATCAGGCCGGAAGAAAAGATCAGGCCGGGAGCAAAGGGCGGGCCGGGGGCAGGGTTTTAACCGGGAGCAGAGGTTTAGCCGGAAGAAAAGATCAGGCCGGGAGCAAAGGGCGGGCCGGGGGCAGAGGCCAGACCCGCCGAAAAGGTCAGGCCGGAAGAAAAAGGTTGGGCGGAGGAAAAGATCTGGCCGCGAGCAGAGGTTTGGCCGGGAGAAAAGATCAGGCCGGAAGAAAAGATCAGGCCGGGAGCAAAGGGCGGGGCGGGGGCAGAGGTTTAACCGGGAGCAGAGGTTTAGCCGGGGGAAAAGATCAAGCCGGGAGCAAAGGGCGGGCCGGGGGCATAGGTTTCACCGGGAGCAGAGGTTTAGCCGGGAGAAAAAATCAGGCCGGGAGCAAAGGGCGGGCCGGGGGCAGAGGTTTAACCGGGAGCAGTGGTTTAGCCGGGAGAAAAGATCAGGCCGGGAGCAAAGGGTGGGGCGGGAGCAGAGGTTTAGCCGGGAGAAAAGATCAGGCCGGGAGCAAAGGGCGGGCCGGGCCAGAGGTTTAACCCGGAGCAGAGGTTTAGCCGGGAGAAAAGATCAGGCTGGGAGCAAAGGGCGGGCCGGGAGCAGAGGTTTAGCCGGGAGAAAAAAATCAGGGCGGGAGCAAAGGGAGACCCGCAGAAAGGGTGGGGCCGGGAGCAAAGGTCAGGCCCGCAGAAAAGGTTAATCCAGAAGAAAAAGGTCAGGTCTGGAGCAGAGGTAAGGCCGCGCCCAGAGGTTTTGCCGGAAGAAAAGATCAGGCCGGGAGCAAAGGGCGGGCCGGGAGCAGAGGTTTAACCGGGAGCAGAGGTTTAACCGGGAGCAGAGGTTTAGCCGGGAGAAAAGATCAGGCGGGGAGCATAGGGCGGGCCGGGGGCAGAGGTTTAACCGGGAGCAGAGGTTTACCCAGGAGAAAAGATCAGGCCGGGAGCAAAGGGCGGGCCGGGGGCAGAGGTTTAACCGGGAGCAGTGGTTTAGCCGGGAGAAAAGATCAGGCCGGGAGCAAAGGGCGGGGTGGGAGCAGAGGTTTAGCCGGGAGAAAAGATCAGGCCGGGAGCAAAGGGCGGGCCGGGGGCAGAGGTTTAACCGGGAGCAGAGGTTTAGCCGGGAGAAATGATCAGGCCGGGAGCAAAGGGAGTGCCGGGGGCAGAGGTTTAACCGGGAGCAGAGGTTTAGCCGGGAGAAAGATCAGGGCGGGAGCAAAGGGAGACCCGCAGAAAGGGTGGGGCCGGGAGGAGAGGTGTAACCGGGAGCAGAGGTTTAGCCGGGAGAAAAGTTCAGGCCGGGAGCAAAGGGCGGGCCGGGGGCAGAGGTTTAACCGGGAGCAGAGGTTTAGCCGGGAGAAAAAATCAGGTCGGGAGCAAAGGGCGGGCCGGGGGCAGAGGTTTAACCGGGAGCAGTGGTTTAGCCGGGAGAAAAGATCAGGCCGGGAGCAAAGGGAGGGCCGGGCCAGAGGTTTAACCCGGAGCAGAGGTTTAGCCGGGAGAAAAGATCAGGGCGGGAGCAAAGGGGGAGCCGCAGAAAGGGTGGGGCCGGGAGCAAAGGTCAGGCCCGCAGAAAAGGTTAATCCAGAAGAAAAAGGTCAGGTCTGGAGCAGAGGTAAGGCCGCGCCCAGAGGTTTTGCCGGAAGAAAAGATCAGGCCGGGAGCAAAGGGCGGGGCGGGAGCAGAGGTTTAACCGGGAGCAGAGGTTTAGCCGGGAGAAAAGATCATGCGGGGAGCATAGGGCGGGCCGGGGGCAGAGGTTTAACCGGGAGCAGAGGTTTAGCCAGGAGAAAAGAACAGGCCGGGAGCAAAGGGCGGGCCGGGGGCAGAGGTTTAACCGGGAGCAGAGGTTTAGCCGGGAGAAAAGATCAGGCCGGGAGCAAAGGGAGACCCGCAGAAAAGGTGGGGCCGGGAGGAAAGGTCAGGCGCACAGAAAAGGTTAATCCAGAAGAAAAAGGTCAGGTCTGGAGCACAGGTCAGGCCGGGAGCAGAGGTTTAGCCGGGAGAAAAGATGGGGCTGGGAGCAAATGGCGGGCCGGAGGCAGACGTTTAACCGGGAGCAGAGGTTTAGCTGGGAGAAAAGATCAAGCCGGGAGCAAAGGGCGGGCCCGGGGCAGAGGTTTAACCGGGAGCAGAGATTTAGCCGGGAGAAAAGATCAGCCCGGGAGCAAAGGGCGGGCCGGGAGCAGTGGTTTAGCCGGGAGAAAAGATCAGGCCGGGAGCAAAGGGAGACCCACAGAAAAGGTGGGGCCGGGAGCAAAGGTCAGGCCCGCAGAAAAGGTTAATCCAGAAGAAAAAGGTCAGGTCTGGAGCACAGGTAAGGCCGCAGGCAGAGGTTTACCAAGGAGAAAAGATTAGGCCGGGAGCAAAGGGCGGGCCGGGAGCAGAGGTTTAGCCGGGAGAAAAGATCAGGCTGGGAGCAAAGGGCGGGCCGGGGGCAGGGTTTTAACCGGGAGCAGAGGTTTAGCCGGAAGAAAAGATCAGGCCGGGAGCAAAGGGCGGGCCGGGGGCAGAGGCCAGACCCGCCGAAAAGGTCAGGCCGGAAGAAAAAGGTTGGGCGGAGGAAAAGATCTGGCCGCGAGCAGAGGTTTGGCCGGGAGAAAAGATCAGGCCGGAAGAAAAGATCAGGCCGGGAGCAAAGGGCGGGGCGGGGGCAGAGATTTAACCAGGAGCAGAGGTTTAGCCGGGAGAAAAGATGGGGCCGGGAGCAAAGGGTAGGCCGGGGGCAGAGGTTTAACCGGGAGCAGAGGTTTAGCCGGGAGAAAAGATCAGGCCGGGAGCAAAGGGCGGGCCGGGGGCAGAGATTTAACCGGGAGCAGAGGTTTAGCCGGGAGAAAAGATGGGGCTGGGAGCAAAGGGCGGGCCGGGGGCAGAGGTCAGGCCGGGAGAAAACATCAGGCCGGGAGCAAACGGCGGGCCGGGGGCACAGGTCAGGCCGGGAGAAAACATCAGGCCGGGAGCAAAGGGCGGGCCGGGGGCAGAGGTTTAACCGGGAGCAGAGGTTTAGCCGGGAGAAAAGATCAGGCCGGGAGCAAAGGGCGGGCCGGGGGCAGAGGCCAGACCCGCCGAAAAGGTCAGGCCGGAAGAAAAAGGTTGGGCGGAGGAAAAGATCTGGCCGCGAGCAGAGGTTTGGCCGGGAGAAAAGATCAGGCCGGAAGAAAAGATCAGGCCGGGAGCAAAGGGCGGGGCGGGGGCAGAGATTTAACCAGGAGCAGAGGTTTAGCCGGGAGAAAAGATGGGGCCGGGAGCAAAGGGTAGGCCGGGGGCAGAGGTTTAACCGGGAGCAGAGGTTTAGCCGGGAGAAAAGATCAGGCCGGGAGCAAAGGGCGGGCCGGGGGCAGAGATTTAACCGGGAGCAGAGGTATAGCCGGGAGAAAAGATCAGGCCGGGAGCAAAGGGCGGGCCGGGGGCAGAGGTTTGGCCGGGAGCAGAGGTTTAGCCGGGAGAAAAGATCAGGCCGGGAGCAAAGGGCGGGCCGGGGGCAGAGGTTTAACCCGAACCAGAGGTTTAGCCGGGAGAAAAGATCAGGCCGGGAGCAAAGGGCGGGCCGGGGGCAGAGGCCAGACCCACCCAAAAGGTCAGGCCGGAAGACAAAGGTCGGGTGGAGGAAAAGATCTGGCCGCGAGCAGAGGTTTGGCCGGGAGAAAAGATCAGGCCGGAAGAAAAGATCAGGCCGGGAGCAAAGGGCAGGGCGGGGACAGAGATTTACCCGGGAGCAGAGGTATAGCCGGGAGAAAAGATCAGGCCGGGAGCAAAGGGCGGGCCGGGAGCAGAGGTTTGGCCGGGAGCAGAGGTTTAGCCGGGAGAAAAGATCAGGCCGGGAGCAAAGGGCGGACCGGGGGCAGAGGTTTAACCAGGAGCAGAGGTTTAGCCGGGAGAAATGATCAGGCGGGGAGCAAAGGGCAGGCCGGGGGCAGAGGTTTAACCGGGAGCAGAGGTTTAGCCGGGAGAAAAGATCAGGCCGGGAGCAAAGGGCCGGCCGGGGGCATAGGTTTCACCGGGAGCAGAGGTTTAGCCGGGAGAAAAGATCAGGCCGGGAGCAAAGGGCGGGCAAGGGGCAGAGGTTTAACCGGGAGCAGTGGTTTAGCTGGGAGAAAAGATCAGGCCGGGAGCAAAAGGTGGGGCGGGAGCAGAGGTTTAGCCGGGAGAAAAGATCAGGCCGGGAGCAAAGGGAGGGCCGGGCCAGGGGTTTAACCCGGAGCAGAGGTTTAGCCGGGAGCAAAGATCAGGATGGGAGCAAAGGGCGGGCCGGGAGCAGAGGTTTAGCCGGGAGAAAAAAATCAGGGCGGGAGCAAAGGGAGACCCGCAGAAAGGGTGGGGCCGGGAGCAAAGGTCAGGCCCGCAGAAAAGGTTAATCCAGAAGAAAAAGGTCAGGTCTGGAGCAGAGGTAAGGCCGCGCCCAGAGGTTTTGCCGGAAGAAAAGATCAGGCCGGGAGCAAAGGGCGGGCCGGGGGCAGAGGTTTAACCGGGAGCAGAGGTTTGACTCCAGAAAAGAACGGGCCGGGAGCAAAGGGCGGGCCGGGGGCAGAGGTTTAACCGGGAGCAGAGATTTAGCCGGGAGAAAAGATCATCCCGGGAGCAAAGGGCGGGCCGGGAGCAGTGGTTTAGCCGGGAGAAAAGATCAGGCCGGGAGCAAAGGGAGACCCGCAGAAAAGGTGGGGCCGGGAGCAAAGGTCAGGCCCGCAGAAAAGGTTAATCCAGAAGAAAAAGGTCAGGTCTGGAGCACAGGTAAGGCCGCGGGCAGAGGTTTACCAAGGAGAAAAGATTAGGCCGGAGCAAAGGGCGGGCCGGGAGCAGAGGTTTAGCCGGGAGAAAAGATCAGGCCGGGAGCAAAGGGCGGGCCGGGGGCAGAGGCCAGACCCGCCGAAAAGGTCAGGCCGGAAGAAAAAGGTCGGGCGGAGGAAAAGATCTGGCCGCGAGCAGAGGTTTGGCCGGGAGAAAAGATCAGGCCGGAAGAAAAGATCAGGCCGTGAGCAAAGGGCAGGGCGGGGGCAGAGATTTAACCAGGAGCAGAGGTTTAGCCGGGAGAAAAGATGGGGCCGGGAGCAAAGGGTAGGCCGGGGGCAGAGGTTTAACCAGGAGCAGAGGTTTAGCCGGGAGAAAAGATCAGGCCGGGAGCAAAGGGCGGGCCGGGGGCAGAGATTTAACCGGGAGCAGAGGTTTAGCCGGGAGAAAAGATGGGGCTGGGAGCAAAGGGCGGGCCGGGGGCAGAGGTCAGGCCGGGAGAAAACATCAGGCCGGGAGCAAACGGCGGGCCGGGGGCACAGGTTTGGCCGGGAGAAAACATCAGGCCGGGAGCAAAGGGCGGGCCGGGGGCAGAGGTTTAACGGGGAGCAGAGGTTTAGCCGGGAGAAAAAATCAGGCCGGGTGCAAAGGGCGGGCTGGGGGCAGAGGCCAGACCCGCCCAAAAGGTCAGGCCAGAAGACAAAGGTCGGGCGGAGGAAAAGATCTGGCCGCGAGCAGAGGTTTGGCCGGGAGAAAAGATCAGGCCGGAAGAAAAGATCAGGGCGGGAGCAAAGGGCAGGGCGGGGACAGAGATTTAACCGGGAGCAGAGGTATAGCCGGGAGAAAAGATCAGGCCGGGAGCAAAGGGCGGGCCGGGGGCAGAGGTTTAAACCCGAACCAGAGGTTTAGCCGGGAGAAAAGATCAGGCCGGGAGCAAAGGGCGGGTCGGAGGCAGAGGTTTAACCGGGAGCAGAGGTTTAGCCGGGAGAAAAGATCAGGCCGGGAGCAAAGGGCGGGCCGGGGGCATAGGTTTCACCGGGAGCAGAGGTTTAGCCGGGAGAAAAAATCAGGCCGGGAGCAAAGGGCGGGCCGGGGGCAGAGGTTTAACCGGGAGCAGTGGTTTAGCCGGGAGAAAAGATCAGGCCGGGAGCAAAGGGTGGGGCGGGAGCAGAGGTTAAGCCGGGAGAAAAGATCAGGCCGGGAGCAAAGGGCGGGCCGGGCCAGAGGTTTAACCCGAACCAGAGGTTTAGCCGGGAGAAAAGATCAGGCCGGGAGCAAAGGGCGGGTCGGGGGCAGAGGTTTAACCGGAGCAGAGGTTTAGCCGGGAGAAAAGATCAGGCCGGGAGCAAAGGGTGGGCCGGGGGCATAGGTTTCACCGGGAGCAGAGGTTTAGCCGGGAGAAGAGATCAGGCCGGGAGCAAAGGGCGGGCCGGGGGCAGAGGTTTAACCGGGAGCAGAGGTTTAGCCGGGAGAAAAGATCAGGCTGGGAGCAAAGGGCGGGCCGGGAGCAGAGGTTTAGCCGGGAGAAAAAAATCAGGGCGGGAGCAAAGGGAGACCCGCAGAAAGGGTGGGGCCGGGAGCAAAGGTCAGGCCCGCAGAAAAGGTTAATCCAGAAGAAAAAGGTCAGGTCTGGAGCAGAGGTCAAGGCCGCGCCAGAGGTTTTGCTGGAAGAAAAGATCAGGCCGGGAGCAAAGGGCGGGCCGGGAGCAGAGGTTTAACCTGGAGCAGAGGTTTAACCGGGAGCAGAGGTTTAGCCGGGAGAAAAGATCAGGCCGGGAGCAAAGGGCGGGCCGGGGGCAGAGGTTTAACCGGGAGCAGAGGTTTAGCCGGGAGAAAAGATCAGGCCGGGGCAAAGGGCGGGCCGGGGGCAGAGGTTTAACCGGGAGCAGTGGTTTAGCCGGGAGAAAAGATCAGGCCGGGAGCAAAGGGCGGGCTGGGAGCAGAGGTTTAGCCGGGAGAAAAGATCAGGCCGGGAGCAAAGGGCGGGCCGGGGCAGAGGTTTAACCGGGAGCAGAGGTTTAGCCGGGAAAAAGATCAGGCCGGGAGCAAAGGGAGACCCGCAGAAAAGGTGGGCCGGGAGCAAAGGTCAGGCCCGCAGAAAAGGTTAATCCAGAAGAAAAGGTCAGGTCTGGAGCACTGGTAAGACCGCGGCCAGAGGTTTAGCCGGAAGAAAAGATCAGGCCGGGAGCAAAGGGCGGGCCGGGAGCAGAGGTTTAACCGGGAGCAGAGGTTTAGCCGGGAGAAAAGATCAGGCCGGGAGCAAAGGGCGGGCCTGGGGCAGAGGTTTAACCGGGAGCAGAGGTTTAGCAGGGAAAAATGATCAGGCCGGGAGCAAAGGGAGTGCCGGGGGCAGAGGTTTAACCGGGAGCAGAGGTTTAGCCGGGAGAAAGATCAGGCCGGGAGCAAAGGGCGGGCCGGCGGCAAAGGTTTAACCGGGAGCAGAGGTTTAGCCGGGAAAAAACATCAGGCCGGGAGCAAAGGGCGGGCCGGGGGCAGAGGTTTAACCGGGAGCAGAGGTTTAGCCGGGAAAAAAGATCAGGCCGGGAGCAAAGGGAGACCCGCAGAAAAGGTGGGGCCGGGAGCAAACGTCAGGCCCGCAGAAAAGGTTAATCCGGAGAAAAAGATCAGGTCGGAAGCACAGGTCAGGCCAGGAAAAGAGGTTTAGCCGGGACCAACGATGGGGCCGGGAGCAAATGGCGGGCCAGGGGCAGAGGTTTAACCGGGAGCAGAGGTTTAGCCGGGAGAAAAGATCAGGCCGGGAGCAAAGGGCTGGCCGGGGGCAGAGGTTTAACCGGGAGCAGAGGTTGGGCCGGGAGCAGAGGTTTAGCCGGGAGAAAAGATCAGGCCGGGAGCAAAGGACGGCCGGGGGCAGAGGTTTAACCGGGAGCAGAGGTTTAAGCCGGGAAAAAGATCAGGGCCGGGAGCAAAGGGGACCCCGCAGAAAAGGTGGGGCCGGGAGCAAAGGTCAGGCCCGCAGAACAGGTTAGTCCGGAAGAAAAGATCAGGTCGGGAGCACAGGGCAGGGCGGGGGAAAAGATCAAGCCGGGAGCATAGGGCGGGCCGGGAGCAGAGGCAAGACCCGCAGAAAAGGTCAGGCTGGAAGAAAAAGGTCGGGCCGAAAAAAAGGTCTGCCTGGAGCAGAGGTTTGGACGGGAGAAAAGGTGGGGCCGGGAGCAAAGGTCAGGCCCGCAGAAAAGTTAATCCAGAACAAAAAGGTCAGGTCTGGAGCGCAGGTCAGGCCGCGGGCAGAGGTTTAGCCGGAGAAAAGATCAGGCCGGGAGCAAAGGGTGGGCCGGGGGCAGAGGTTTAGCCGGGAGCCAAGAGGTTTAGCCCGGGAGACAATGCTCAGGCCATTGGAAGCAAAGGGAGTGCCGGGGGCAGGAGGTTTAACCGGCAGCAGAAGGTTTAGCCGGGAAACAATATCAGGGCCCGGAGCAAAGGGCGGGGCCGCGGGGCAAGAGGTTTAATCATCGGCCAGCAGAGGGTTTAGCCGGGGAGAAATGATCAGGCCGGGAGCAACAGGAGTGCCGGGGGCAGAGGTTTAACCGGGCCAGCAGAAGGTTTAGCCGGGAGCAAAAGATCAGGCCTGGAGCACAAGGGCGGGGCCGGGGAGCAGAGGTTCATTAACCCTGGGAGCAGAGGTTTCGCCGGGAGAAAGATGGGGCTTTGGAGCAAAGGGCGGGACGGGGGCAGAGGTTTAACCGGCAGCAGGAGGTTTAGCCGGGAGAAAAGATCAGGCCGGTGAGCAAAGGCGGGCCGGGGGCAGAGTTTTAACCGGGCAGCCAGAGGTTTAGCACGGGAGAAAAGAATCGGGGCCGGGGAGCAAAGGGGCGGGCAGGCGGGCAAGAGCTCAGGCCAGGAGAAAAAAGTCAGGCCGGGAGCAAAGGGCGGGCCGGGAGCAGAAGTTTACCCGGAAGAAAACATCAGGCCATGAGCAAAGGGTGGGCTGGGGGCAGAGGTCAGGCCGGAGGAAAAATATCAGGCCAGGAGCAAAGGGCGGGCCGGGGGCAGAGGTTTGGCCGGGAGCAGAGGTTTAGCCGGGAGAAAAGATCAGGCCGGGAGCAAAGGGCGGGCCAGGGCACAGGTTTTACCGGGAGCAGATGTTTAGCCGGGAGAAAACATCAGGCCGGAAGAAAAGATCAGGCCGGGAGCAAAGGGCGGGCCGGGGGCAGAGGGTTAACCGGGAGCAGTGGTTTAGCCGGGAGAAAAGATGGGGCCGGGAGAAAAGGGCGGGGCGGGGGCAGAGGTTTAACCGGAGGCAAAGGTTTAGCCAGGAGAAAAGTTCAGGCTGGGAGCAAAGGGCGGGCCGGGGGCAGAGGTTTAACCGGGAGCAGAGGTTTAGCCGGGAGAAAAGATCAGGCCAGGAGCAAAGGGCGGGCCGGGTACAGAGGTTTAACCCGGAGCAGAGGTTTAGCCGGGAGAAAAGATGGGGCTTGGAGCAAAATGGCGGGCCGGGGGCAGAGGTTTAACCAGGAGCAGAATTTTAGCCGGGAGAAAAGATCAGGCCCGGAGGAAAGGGCGGGCCGGGAGCAGAGGTCAGGCCGGGAGCAGAGGTTTAGCCGGGAGAAAAGATTAGGCCGGGAGCAAAGGGCGAGCCGGGAGCAGAGGTTTCACCAGGAGAAATGATCAGGTCGGGAGCAAAGGGAGACCCGCAGAAAAGCTTAGGCCAGAAGAAAAGGTCAGGTCGGGAGCAAAGGGTGGGCCGGGGGGCAGAGATTTAACCGGGAGCAGAGGTTTAGCCGAGAGAAAAGATGGGGCTGGGAGCAAATGGCGGGCCAGGGGCAGAGGTTGAGCCGGGAGAAAACATCAGGCCGGAAGAAAAGATCATGCCGGGAGCAAAGGGCGGGCCGGGGGCACAGGTTTCGCCGGGAGCAAAGGTTTAGCCGGTAGAAAAGATGGGGGCTGGGAGCGAAGGGCGGGCCGGGGGCAGAGATCAGGCCGGGAGCAAAGGGCGGGCCGGGGCACAGGTTTAACCGGGAGAAAACTTCAGGCCGAAGAAAAGATCAGGCCGGGAGCAAAAGGCGGGCCGGGGGCACAGGTTTTACCGGGGAGCAGTCGTTTAGCCGGGAGAAATGATCAAGCCGTGAGCATAGGGCGGGGCCGGGGCAGAGGTCAGGCCGGGAGAAAACATCAGGCCGGGAGCAAAGGGCGGGCGGGGGCAGAGGTCAGGCCGGGAGAAACATCAGGCCGGGAGCAAAGGGTGGGCCGGAGGCAGAGGTCAGGCCGGGAGAAAAGATGGAGCTGGGAGCAAAGGGCGGGCTGGCGGCAGAGGTTTAAACGGGAGAAAAGATCAAGCCGGGAGCAAAGGGCGGGCCGGGGGCAGAGGTCAGGCCGGGAGAAAACATCAGGCCGGGAGCAAAGGGTGGGCTCGGAGGCAAGCGGTCAGGCGGGAGAAAAGATAGAGCTGGAGCAAAGGGCGGGCTGGCGGCAGAGGTTCAAACGGGAGAAAAGATCAAGCCGGGAGCAAAGGGCGGGCCGGGGGCAGAGGTTTAAACGGGAGCAGAGTTTTGGCCGGGAGCAGAGGTTGGGCCGGGAGCAGAGGTTTAGCTGGGAGAAAAGATCAGGCCGGGAGCAAAGGGAGACCCGCAGAAAAGGCGGGCCGGGAGCAAAGATCAGGCCCCGCAGAAAAGGTTAATCCGGAAGAAAAAGATCAGGTCGGAAGCACAGGTCAGGCCAGGAGCAGAGGTTTAAGCCGGGAGAAAAGATCAGACCGGGAAGCAAAGGGGCGGGCTGGGGGCAGTGGTTTGGCCCGGAGAAAAGATCGGGCCGGGAGCAAAGGGAGACCCGCAGAAAAAGGTGGGCCCTGGGAGCAAAGGTCAGGCCCGCAGAAAAGGTTAATCCGGAAGAAAAGGTCAGGTCGGAAGCACAGTGTCAGGCCAGGAGCAGAGGTTTAGCCTGGAGAAAAGATGGGGCTGGGAGGCAAAGGCAGGCCGGGGGCAGAGGTTTAACGGGGAGCAGAGGTTTAGCCGGGAGCAGAGATCAGGCCGGGAGCAAAGGGCGGGCCGGGGGCAGAGGTCTGGCCGGGAGAAGAGGTCAGGCCTGGAGCAGAGGTTTGGCCGGGAGCAGAGGTTTGGGCCGGGAGCAGAGGTTAAGCCGGGAGAAAATATCAGGACCGGGAGCAAAGGGCGGGTCGGGGGCAGAGGTTTAACCGGGAGCAGAGGTTTAGCCGGGAGAAAAGATCAGGCTGGGAGCAAAGGGCGGGCCGGGGGCAGAGGTTTAACCGGGAGCAGAGGTTTAGCCGGAAAAAAGATCAGGCCGGGAGCAAAGGGAGACCCGCAGAAAAGGTGGGGCCGGGAGCAAAGGTCAGGCCCGCAGAAAAGGTTAATCCGGAAGAAAAAAGATCAGGTCGGAAGCACAGGTCAGGCCAGGAGCAGAGGTTTAGCCTGGAGAAAAGATGGGGCTGGGAGCAAAGGGCAGGCCGGGGGCAGAGGATAGGCCGGGAGCAGAGGTATAGCCGGGAGAAGAGATCAGGCCGGGAGCAAAGGGCAGGCCGGGGGCAGAGGTCAGGCCCGGAGCAGAGGTCAGGGCGGGAGCAGAGGTTTGGCCGGGAGCAGAGGTTTGGCCGGGAGCAGAGGTTAAGCCGGGAGAATAGATCAGGCCGGGAGCAAAGGGCGGGTCGGGGGCAGAGGTTTAACCGGGAGCAGAGGTTTAGCCGGGAGAAAAGATCAGGCCGGGAGCAGAGGTTTAACCGGAAGAAAAGATCAGGCCGGGAGAAAAGGGAGACCCGCAGAGGTTTAACCGGGAGCAAAGGTCAGGCCCGCAGAAAAGGTTAATCCAGAAGAAAAAGGTCAGGTCTGGAGCACAGGTCAGGCCGCGGGCAGAGGTTTAGCCGGGAGAAAAGATCAGGCCGCGAGCAAAGGGCGGTTCGGGACCAGAGGTTTAACCGGGAGCAGAGGTTTAGCCGGGAGAAAAGATCAGGCCGGGAGAAAAGGGCGGGTCGGGGGCAGAGGTTTCACCAGGAGCAGAGGTTTAGCCGGGAGAAAAGATGGGGCTTGGAGCAAATGGCGGGCCGGGGGGCAGAGGTTTAACCGGCAGCAGAGGGTTAGCCGGGAGAAAAGATCGGGCCGGGAGCATAGGGCGGGCCGGGGGGCACAGGTTTTACCGGGAGCAGAGGTTTAGCCGGGAGAAAAGATGGGGCTTGGTCCAAATGGCGGGCCGGGACCAGAGGTTTAACCGGGAGCAAGAGGTTTAGCCGGGAGAAAAGGTCAGGCCGGGAGCAAAAGGAGTGCCGGGGGCAGAGGTTTAACCGGCAGCAGAGGTTTTAGCCGGGAGAAAAGATGAGGCCCGGAGCAAAGGGCGGGCCGGGAGCAGAGGTTAGCCGGGAGCAGAGGTTTAGCTGGGAGAAAAGATGGGGCCGGGAGAAAAGATGGGGCCAGGAGCAAAGGGCGGGCGGGGGCAGAGGTTTACCCGGAAGAAAACATCAGGCCATGAGCAAAGGGCGGGCCGGGGGCAGAAGTCAGGCCGGAGGAAAACATCAGGCCAGGAGCAAAGGGCGGGCCGGGGGCAGAGGTTTAACCGGGAGCAGAAGTTCAGCCGGGAGAAAAGATCAGGCCCGGAGCAAATGGCGGGCCGGGGGCAGAGGTTTAACCGGCAGCAGAGGTTTAGCCGGGAGAAAAGATCAGGCCGGGAGCAAAGGGCGGGCCGGGACCAGAGGTTTAACCGGCAGCAGAGGTTTAGCCGGGAGAAATGATCAGGCCGGGAGCAAAAGGAGTGCCGGGGGCAGAGGTTTAACCGGCAGCAGAGGTTTAGCCAGGAGAAAAGATCAGGCCCGGAGAAAAGGGCGGGCCGGGAGCAGAGGTTTAGCCGGGAGAAAAGATGGGGCTGGGAGAAAAGATGGGGCCAGGAGCAAAGGGCGGGCGGGGGCAGAGGTTTACCCGGAAGAAAACATCAGGCCATGAGCAAAGGGCGGGCCGGGGGCAGAGGTCAGGCCGGAGGAAAACATCAGGCCAGGAGCAAAGGGCGGGCCGGGGGCAGAGGTTTTAACCGGGAGCAAGAGGTTTAGCCGGGAGAAAAGATCAGGCCGGGAGCAAAGGGAGTGCCGTGGGAAGAGGTTTAACCGGGAGCAGAGGTTTAGCCGGGAGAAAAGATCAGGCAGGGAGCAAAGGGTAGGCCGGCGCAGATGTTTAACCGGCAGCATTGGTTTTAGGCCGGGAAAAAAGATCAGGCCGGGAACAAAGGGAGACCCGCAGAAAAGGTGGGGCCGGGAGCAAAGGTCAGGCCTGCAGAAAAGGTTAATACAGAAGAAAATGTCAGGTCTGGAGCACAGGTCAGGCTGGGAGCAGAGGTTTATCCGGGAGAATAGATCAGGCCGGGAGCAAAGGGCGGGCCGGGGGCCAGAGGTTTAACCGGGAGCAGAGGTTTAGCCGGGAGAAAATGATCAGGCCGGGAGCAAAGGGCGGGCCGGTGGCAGAGGCTTAGCCGGGAGAAAAGATCAGTCCGGGAGCAAAGGGAGACCCGAAGAAAAGGTGGGGCCGGGAGCAAAGGTCAGGCCCGCAGAAAAGGTTAATCCACAAGAAAAAGGTCAGGTCTGGAGCACAGGTCAGGCCGCGGGCAGAGGTTTAGCCGGGAAAAAAGACCAGGCCGGGAGCAAAGGGCGGGCAGGGAGCAGAGGTTTAGCCAGGAGAAAAGATCAGGCCGGGAGCAAAGGGAGTGCCGGGGGGCAAAGGTTTAACCAGGAGCAGAGGTTTAGCCGGGAGAAATGATCAGGCCGGGAGCAAAGGGCGGGCCGGGGCAGAGGTTTAACCAGGAGCAGAGGTTTAGCCGGGAGCAAAGGGAGACCCGCAGAAAAGGTGGGGCCGGGAGCAAAGGTCAGGCGCACAGAAAAGTTTAATCCAGAAGAAAAAGGTCAGGTCTGGAGCACAGGGCAGTCCGGGAGCAGAGGTTTAGCCGGCAGAAAAGATGGGGCTGGGGAGCAAATGGCGGGCCAGAGGCAGACGTTTAACGGGAGCAGAGGTTTAGGGGGAGAAAAGATCAAGCCGGGAGCAAAAGGGGCGGGCCCGGGGCAGAGGTTTAACCGGGAGCAGAGATTTAGCCGGGAGAAAAGATCAGCCCGGGAGCAAAGGGCGGGCCGGGAGCAGTGGTTTAGCCGGGAGAAAAGATCAGGCCGGGAGCAAAGGGAGACCCGCAGAAAAGGTGGGGCCGGGAGCAAAGGTCAGGCCCGCAGAAAAGGTTAATCCAGAAGAAAAAAGGTCAGGTCGGGAGCACAGGTCAGGCCGGGAGCAGAGGTTTACCAAGGAGAAAAGATTAGGCCGGGAGCAAAGGGCGGGCCCGGGAGCAGAGGTTTAGCCGGGAGAGAAGATCAGGCTGGGAGCAAAGGGCGGGCCGGGGGCAGAGGCCAGACCCGCCGAAAAGGTCAGGCCGGAAGAAAAAGGTTGGGCGGAGGAAAAGATCTGGCCGCGAGCAGAGGTTTGGCCGGGAGAAAAGATCAGGCCGGAAGAAAAGATCAGGCCGGGAGCAAAGGGCGGGGCGGGGGCAGAGGTTTAAGCGGGAGCAGAGGTTTAGCCGGGGGAAAAGATCAAGCCAGGAGCAAAGGGCGGGCCGGGGGCATAGGTTTCACCGGGAGCAGAGGTTTAGCCGGGAGAAAAAAATCAGGCCGGGAGCAAAGGGCGGGCCGGGGGCAGAGGTTTAACCAGGAGCAGTGGTTTAGCCGGGAGAAAAGATCAGGCCGGGAGCAAAGGGTGGGGCGGGAGCAGAGGTTTAGCCGGGAGAAAAGATCAGGCCGGGAGCAAAGGGCGGGCCGGGGGCAGAAGCCAGACCCGCCGAAAAGGTCAGGCCGGAAGAAAAAGGTTGGGCGGAGGAAAAGATCTGGCCGCGAGCAGAGGTTTGGCCGGGAGAAAAGATCAGGCCGGAAGAAAAGATCAGGCCGGGAGCAAAGGGCGGGCCGGGGGCAGAGGTTTAACCGGGAGCAGAGGTTTAGCCGGAAGAAAAGATCAGGCCGGGAGCAAAGGGCGGGCCGGGGGCAGAGGCCAGACCCGCCGAAAAGGTCAGGCCGGAAGAAAAGGGTCGGGCGGAGGAAAAGATCTGGCCGCGAGCAGAGGTTTGGCCGGGAGAAAAGATCAGGCCGGAAGAAAAGATCAGGCCGGGAGCAAAGGGCGGGGCGGGGGCAGAGGTTTAACCGGGAGCAGAGGTTTAGCCGGGGGAAAAGATCAAGCCGGGAGCAAAGGGCGGGCCGGGGGCATAGGTTTCACCGGGAGCAGAGGTTTAGCCGGGAGAAAAAATCAGGCCGGGAGCAAAGGGCGGGCCGGGGGCAGAGGTTTTAACCAGGAGCAGTGGTTTAGCCGGGAGAAAAGATCAGGCCGGGAGCAAAGGGTGGGGCGGGAGCAGAGGTTTAGCCGGGAGAAAAGATCAGGCCGGGAGCAAGGGCGGGCCGGGGCAGAGGTTTAACCCGGAGCAGAGGTTTAGCCGGGAGAAAAGATCAGGCTGGGAGCAAAGGGCGGGCCGGGAGCAGAGGTTTAGCCGGGAGAAAAAAATCAGGGCGGGAGCAAAGGGAGACCCGCAGAAAGGGTGGGGCCGGGAGCAAAGGTCAGGCCCGCAGAAAAGGTTAATCCAGAAGAAAAGGTCAGGTCTGGAGCAGAGGTAAGGCCGCGCCCAGAGGTTTTGCCGGAAGAAAAGATCTGGCCGGGAGCAAAGGGCGGGCCGGGAGCAGAGGTTTAACCGGGAGCAGAGGTTTAACCGGGAGCAGAGGTTTAGCCGGGAGAAAAGATCAGGCGGGGAGCATAGGGCGGGCCGGGGGCAGAGGTTTAACCGGGAGCAGAGGTTTAGCCGGGAGAAAAGATCAGGCCGGGAGCAAAGGGCGGGCCGGGGGCAGAGGTTTAAACCGGGAGCAGTGGTTTAGCCGGGAGAAAAGATCAGGCCGGGAGCAGAGGTTTAGCCGGGAGAAAAGATCAGGCGGGAGCAAAGGGCGGGCCGGGGGCAGAGGTTTAACCGGGAGCAGAGGTTTAGCCGGGAGAAATGATCAGGCCGGGAGCAAAGGGAGTGCCGGGGGCAGAGGTTTAACCGGGAGCAGAGGTTTAGCCGGGAGAAAGATCAGGCCGGGAGCAAAGGGAGACCCGCAGAAAGGGTGGGGCCGGGAGCAGAGGTGTAACCGGGAGCAGAGGTTTAGCCGGGAGAAAAGTTCAGGCCGGGAGCAAAGGGCGGGCCGGGGGCAGAGGTTTAACCGGGAGCAGAGGTTTAGCCGGGAGAAAAAATCAGGTCGGGAGCAAAGGGCGGGCCGGGGGCAGAGGTTTAACCGGGAGCAGTGGTTTAGCCGGGAGAAAAGATCAGGCCGGGAGCAAAGGGAGGGCCGGGCCAGAGGTTTAACCCGGAGCAGAGGTTTAGCCGGGAGAAAAGATCAGGGCGGGAGCAAAGGGGGAGCCGCAGAAAGGGTGGGGCCCGGAGCAAAGGTCAGGCCCGCAGAAAAGGTTAATCCAGAAGAAAAAGGTCAGGTCTGGAGCAGAGGTAAGGCCGCGCCCAGAGGTTTTGCCGGAAGAAAAGATCAGGCCGGGAGCAAAGGGCGGGGCGGGAGCAGAGGTTTAACCGGGATCAGAGGTTTAGCCGGGAGAAAAGATCATGCGGGGAGCATAGGGCGGGCCGTGGGCAGAGGTTTAACCGGGAGCAGAGGTTTACCCAGGAGAAAAGAACAGGCCGGGAGCAAAGGGCGGGCCGGGGGCAGAGGTTTAACCGGGAGCAGAGGTTTAGCCGGGAGAAAAGATCAGGCCGGGAGCAAAGGGAGACCCGCAGAAAAGGTGGGGCCGGGAGGAAAGGTCAGGCGCACAGAAAAGGTTAATCCAGAAGAAAAAGGTCAGGTCTGGAGCACAGGTCAGGCCGGGAGCAGAGGTTTAGCCGGGAGAAAAGATGGGGCTGGGAGCAAATGGCGGGCCGGAGGCAGACGTTTAACCGGGAGCAGAGGTTTAGCCGGGAGAAAAGATCAAGCCGGGAGCAAAGGGCGGGCCGGGGGCAGAGGTTTAACGGGAGCAGAGATTTAGCCGGGAGAAAAGATCAGCCCGGGAGCAAAGGGCGGGCCGGGAGCAGAGGTTTAGCCGGGAAAAAAGATCAGGCCGGGAGCAAAGGGAGACCCACAGAAAAGGTGGGGCCGGGAGCAAAGGTCAGGCCCGCAGAAAAGGTTAATCCAGAAGAAAAAGGTCAGGTCTGGAGCACAGGTAAGGCCGCAGGCAGAGGTTTACCAAGGAGAAAAGATTAGGCCGGGAGCAAAGGGCGGGCCGGGAGCAGAGGTTTAGCCGGGAGAAAAGATCAGGCTGGGAGCAAAGGGCGGGCCGGGGGGCAGGGTTTTAACCGGGAGCAGAGGTTTAGCCGGAAGGAAAGATCAGGCCGGGAGCAAAGGGCGGGCCGGGGGCAGAGGCCAGACCCGCCGAAAAGGTCAGGCCGGAAGAAAAAGGTCTGGCGGAGGAAAAGATCTGGCCGCGAGCAGAGGTTTGGCCGGGAGAAAAGATCAGGCCGGAAGAAAAGATCAGGCCGGGAGCAAAGGCGGGGCGGGGGCAGAGATTTAACCAGGAGCAGAGGTTTAGCCGGGAGAAAAGATGGGGCCGGGAGCAAAGGGTAGGCCGGGGGCAGAGGTTTAACCGGGAGCAGAGGTTTAGCCGGGAGAAAAGATCAGGCCGGGAGCAAAGGGCGGGCCGGGGGCAGAGATTTAACCGGGAGCAGAGGTTTAGCCGGGAGAAAAGATGGGGCTGGGAGCAAAGGGCGGGCCGGGGGCAGAGGTCAGGCCGGGAGAAAACATCAGGCCGGGAGCAAACGGCGGGCCGGGGGCACAGGGGTGGCCGGGAGAAAACATCAGGCCGGGAGCAAAGGGCGGGCCGGGGGCAGAGGTTTAACGGGGAGCAGAGGTTTAGCCGGGAGAAAAGATCAGGCCGGGAGCAAAGGGCGGGCCGGGGGCAGAGGCCAGACCCGCCGAAAGGTCAGGCCGGAAGAAAAAGGTTGGGCGGAGGAAAAGATCTGGCCGCGAGCAGAGGTTTGGCCGGGAGAAAAGATCAGGCCGGAAGAAAAGATCAGGCCGGGAGCAAAGGGCGGGGCGGGGGCAGAGATTTAACCAGGAGCAGAGGTTTAGCCGGGAGAAAAGATGGGGCCGGGAGCAAAGGGTAGGCCGGGGGCAGAGGTTTAACCGGGAGCAGAGGTTTAGCCGGGAGAAAAGATCAGGCCGGGAGCAAAGGGCGGGCCGGGGGCAGAGATTTAACCGGGAGCAGAGGTATAGCCGGGAGAAAAGATCAGGCCGGGAGCAAAGGGCGGGCCGGGGGCAGAGGTTTGGCCGGGAGCAGAGGTTTAGCGGGAGAAAAGATCAGGCCGGGAGCAAAGGGCGGGCCGGGGGCAGAGGTTTAACCCGGACCAGAGGTTTAGCCGGGAGAAAAGATCAGGCCGGGAGCAAAGGGCGGGCCGGGGGCAGAGGCCAGACCCACCCAAAAGGTCAGGCCGGAAGACAAAGGTCGGGTGGAGGAAAAGATCTGGCCGCGAGCAGAGGTTTGGCCGGGAGAAAAGATCAGGCCGGAAGAAAAGATCAGGCCGGGAGCAAAGGGCAGGGCGGGGGCAGAGATTTACCCGGGAGCAGAGGTTTAGCCGGGAGAAAAGATCAGGCCGGGAGCAAAGGGCGGGCCGGGAGCAGAGGTTTGGCCGGGAGCAGAGGTTTAGCCGGGAGAAAAGATCAGGCCGGGAGCAAAGGGCGGACCGGGGGCAGAGGTTTAACCAGGAGCAGAGGTTTAGCCGGGAGAAATGATCAGGCGGGGAGCAAAGGGCAGGCCGGGGGCAGAGGTTTAACCGGGAGCAGAGGTTTAGCCGGGAGAAAAGATCAGGCCGGGAGCAAAGGGCCGGCCGGGGGCATAGGTTTCACCGGGAGCAGAGGTTTAGCCGGGAGAAAAAATCAGGCCGGGAGCAAAGGGCGGGCAAGGGGCAGAGGTTTAACCGGGAGCAGTGGTTTAGCTGGGAGAAAAGATCAGGCCGGGAGCAAAAGGTGGGGCGGGAGCAGAGGTTTAGCCGGGAGAAAAGATCAGGCCGGGAGCAAAGGGAGGGCCGGGCCAGGGGTTTAACCCGGAGCAGAGGTTTAGCCGGGAGCAAAGATCAGGATGGGAGCAAAGGGCGGGCCGGGAGCAGAGGTTTAGCCGGGAGAAAAAAATCAGGGCGGGAGCAAAGGGAGACCCGCAGAAAGGGTGGGCCCGGGAGCAAAGGTCAGGCCCGCAGAAAAGGTTAATCCAGAAGAAAAAGGTCAGGTCTGGAGCAGAGGTAAGGCCGCGCCCAGAGGTTTTGCCGGAAGAAAAGATCAGGCCGGGAGCATAGGGCGGGCCGGGGGCAGAGGTTTAACCGGGAGCAGAGGTTTACCCAGGAGAAAAGAACAGGCCGTGAGCAAAGGGCGGGCCGGGGGCAGAGGTTTAACCGGGAGCAGAGATTTAGCCGGGAGAAAAGATCATCCCGGGAGCAAAGGGCGGGCCGGGAGCAGTGGTTTAGCCGGGAGAAAAGATCAGGCCGGGAGCAAAGGGAGACCCGCAGAAAAGGTGGGGCCGGGAGCAAAGGTCAGGCCCGCAGAAAAGGTTAATCCAGAAGAAAAAGGTCAGGTCTGGAGCACAGGTAAGGCCGCGGGCAGAGGTTTACCAAGGAGAAAAGATTAGGCCGGAGCAAAGGGCGGGCCGGGAGCAGAGGTTTAGCCGGGAGAAAAGATCAGGCCGGGAGCAAAGGGCGGGCCGGGGGCAGAGGCCAGACCCGCCGAAAAGGTCAGGCCGGAAGAAAAAGGTCGGGCGGAGGAAAAGATCTGGCCGCGAGCAGAGGTTTGGCCGGGAGAAAAGATCAGGCCGGAAGAAAAGATCAGGCCGTGAGCAAAGGGCAGGGCGGGGGCAGAGATTTAACCAGGAGCAGAGGTTTAGCCGGGAGAAAAGATGGGGCCGGGAGCAAAGGGTAGGCCGGGGGCAGAGGTTTAACCAGGAGCAGAGGTTTAGCCGGGAGAAAAGATCAGGCCGGGAGCAAAGGGCGGGCCGGGGGCAGAGGGCTAACCGGGAGCAGAGGTTTAGCCGGGAGAAAAGATGGGGCTGGGAGCAAAGGGGGGGACGGGAGCAGAGGTCAGGCCGGGAGAAAACATCAGGCCGGGAGCAAACGGCGGGCCGGGGGCACAGGTTTGGCCGGGAGAAAACATCAGGCCGGGAGCAAAGGGCGGGCCGGGGGCAGAGGTTTAACGGGGAGCAGAGGTTTAGCCGGGAGAAAAAATCAGGCCGGGTGCAAAGGGCGGGCTGGGGGCAGAGGCCAGACCCGCCCAAAAGGTCAGGCCAGAAGACAAAGGTCGGGCGGAGGAAAAGATCTGGCCGCGAGCAGAGGTTTGGCCGGGAGAAAAGATCAGGCCGGAAGAAAAGATCAGGGCGGGAGCAAAGGGCTGGGCGGGGACAGAGATTTAACCGGGAGCAGAGGTATAGCCGGGAGAAAAGATCAGGCCGGGAGCAAAGGGCGGGCCGGGGCAGAGGTTTAACCCGAACCAGAGGTTTAGCCGGGAGAAAAGATCAGGCCGGGAGCAAAGGGCGGGTCGGAGGCAGAGGTTTAACCGGGAGCAGAGGTTTAGCCGGGAGAAAAGATCAGGCCGGGAGCAAAGGGCGGGCCGGGGGCATAGGTTTCACCGGGAGCAGAGGTTTAGCCGGGAGAAAAAATCAGGCCGGGAGCAAAGGGCGGGCCGGGGGCAGAGGTTTAACCGGGAGCAGTGGTTTAGCCGGGAGAAAAGATCAGGCCGGGAGCAAAGGGTGGGGCGGGAGCAGAGGTTAAGCCGGGAGAAAAGATCAGGCCGGGAGCAAAGGGCGGGCCGGGCCAGAGGTTTAACCCGAACCAGAGGTTTAGCCGGGAGAAAAGATCAGGCCGGGAGCAAAGGGCGGGTCGGGGGCAGAGGTTTAACCGGGAGCAGAGGTTTAGCCGGGAGAAAAGATCAGGCCGGGAGCAAAGGGTGGGGCCGGGGGCATAGGTTTCACCGGGAGCAGAGGTTTAGCCGGGAGAAGAGATCAGGCCGGGAGCAAAGGGCGGGCCGGGGGCAGAGGTTTAACCGGGAGCAGAGGTTTAGCCGGGAGAAAAGATCAGGCTGGGAGCAAAGGGCGGGCCGGGAGCAGAGGTTTAGCCGGGAGAAAAAAATCAGGGCGGGAGCAAAGGGAGACCCGCAGAAAGGGTGGGGCCGGGAGCAAAGGTCAGGCCCGCAGAAAAGGTTAATCCAGAAGAAAAAGGTCAGGTCTGGAGCAGAGGTAAGGCCGCGCCCAGAGGTTTTGCCGGAAGAAAAGATCAGGCCGGGAGCAAAGGGCGGGCCGGGAGCAGAGGTTTAACCGGGAGCAGAGGTTTAACCGGGAGCAGAGGTTTAGCCGGGAGAAAAGATCAGGCGGGGAGCATAGGGCGGGCCGGGGGCAGAGGTTTAACCGGGAGCAGAGGTTTACCCAGGAGAAAAGATCAGGCCGGGGGCAAAGGGCGGGCCGGGGGCAGAGGTTTAACCGGGAGCAGTGGTTTAGCCGGGAGAAAAGATCAGGCCGGGAGCAAAGGGCGGGGTGGGAGCAGAGGTTTAGCCGGGAGAAAAGATCAGGCCGGGAGCAAAGGGCGGGCCGGGGGCAGAGGTTTAACCGGGAGCAGAGGTTTAGCCGGGAAAAAAGATCAGGCCGGGAGCAAAGGGAGACCGCAGAAAAGGTGGGCCGGGAGCAAAGGTCAGGCCCGCAGAAAAGGTTAATCCAGAAGAAAAAGGTCAGGTCTGGAGCACTGGTAAGACCGCGGCCAGAGGTTTAGCCGGAAGAAAAGATCAGGCCGGGAGCAAAGGGCGGGCCGGGAGCAGAGGTGTAACCGGGAGCAGAGGTTTAGCCGGGAGAAAAGATCAGGCCGGGAGCAAAGGGCGGGCCTGGGGCAGAGGTTTAACCGGGAGCAGAGGTTTAGCAGGGAAAAATGATCAGGCCGGGAGCAAAGGGAGTGCCGGGGGCAGAGGTTTAACCGGGAGCAGAGGTTTAGCCGGGAGAAAGATCAGGCCGGGAGCAAAGGGCGGGCCGGCGGCAAAGGTTTAACCGGGAGCAGAGGTTTAGCCGGGAAAAAACATCAGGCCGGGAGCAAAGGGCGGGCCGGGGGCAGAGGTTTAACCGGGAGCAGAGGTTTAGCCGGGAAAAAAGATCAGGCCGGGAGCAAAGGGAGACCCGCAGAAAAGGTGGGGCCGGGAGCAAAGGTCAGGCCCGCAGAAAAGGTTAATCCGGAAGAAAAAGATGAGGTCGGAAGCACAGGTCAGGCCAGGAAAAGAGGTTTAGCCGGGACCAACGATGGGGCCGGGAGCAAATGGCGGGCCAGGGGCAGAGGTTTAACCGGGAGCAGAGGTTTAGCCGGGAGAAAAGATCAGGCCGGGAGCAAAGGGCTGGCCGGGGGCAGAGGTTTAACCGGGAGCAGAGGTTGGGCCGGGAGCAGAGGTTTAGCCGGGAGAAAAGATCAGGCCGGGAGCAAAGGACGGGCTGGGGGCAGAGGTTTAACCGGGAGCAGAGGTTTAGCCGGGAAAAAAAGATCAGGCCGGGAGCAAAGGGAGACCCGCAGAAAAGGTGGGGCCGGGAGCAAAGGTCAGGCCCGCAGAAAAGGTTAGTCCGGAAGAAAAGATCAGGTCGGGAGCACAGGGCAGGGCGGGGGAAAAGATCAAGCCGGGAGCATAGGGCGGGCCGGGAGCAGAGGCAAGACCCGCAGAAAAGGTCAGGCTGGAAGAAAAAGGTCGGGCCGAAAAAAAAGGTGTAGCCTGGAGCAGAGGTTTGGACGGGAGAAAAGGTGGGGCCGGGAGCAAAGGTCAGGCCCGCAGAAAAGGTTAATCCAGAACAAAAAGGTCAGGTCTGGAGCGCAGGTCAGGCCGCGGGCAGAGGTTTAGCCGGGAGAAAAGATCAGGCCGGGAGCAAAGGGTGGGCCGGGGGCAGAGGTTTAGCCGGGAGCAGAGGTTTAGTTGGGAGAAATGATCAGGCCGGGAGCAAAGGGCGGGCCGGGGGCAGAGGTTTAACCGGGAGCAGAGGTTGGGCCGGGAGCAGAGGTTTAGCCGGGAGAAAAGATCAGGCCGGGAGCAAAGGACGGGCCGGGGGCAGAGGTTTTACCGGGAGCAGAGGTTTAGCCGGGAGAGAAGATCAGGCCGGGAGCAAAGGGCGGGCCGGGGGCAGAGGTTTAACCGGGAGCAGAGGTTTAGCCGGGAGAGAAGATCAAGCCGGGAGTAAAGGGAGACCCGCAGAAAAGGTGGGGCCGGGAGCAAAGGTCAGGCCCGCAGAAAAGGTTAGGCCGGAAGAAAAGGTCAGGTCGGGAGCACAGGTCAGGGCGGGGGAAAAGATCAAGCCGGGAGCATAGGGCAGGCCGGGAGCAGAGGCAAGACCCGCAGAAAAGATCAGGCCGGAAGAAAAAGGTTGGGCCGAAAAAAAGGTCTAGCCGTGGGCAGAGGTTTGGACGGGAGAAAAGGTGGGGCCGGGAGCAAAGGTCAGGCCCGCAGAAAAGGTTAATCCAGAAGAAAAAGGTCAGGTCTGGAGCACAGGTCAGGCCACGGGCAGAGGTTTAGCCGGGAGAAAAGGTCAGGCCAGGAGCAAAGGGCGGGCCGTGGGCAGAGGATTAACCAGGAGCAGAGGTTTAGCCGGGAGAAAAGATCAGGCCGGGAGCAAAGGGCGGGCCGGGGGAAGAGGTTTAAGCGGGAGCAGAGGTTTAGCCGGGAGAAAAGATCAGGCCGGGAGCAAAGGTTGGGCCGGGGGCAGAGGTTTAACCGGGAGCAGAGGTTTAGCCTGGAGAAATGATGAGGCCTGGAGCAAAGGGCGGGCCGGGGGCAGAGGTTTAACCGGGAGCAGAGGTTTAGCCGGGAGAAAAGATCAGGCCGGGAACAAAGGGCGGGCCGGGGGCAGAGGTTTAACCGGGAGCAGAGGTTGGGCCGGGAGCAGAGGTTTAGCCGGTATAAAATATCAGGCCGGGAGCAAAGGACGGGCCGGGGGTAGAAGTTTAACCGGGAGCAGAGGTTTAGCCGGGAAAAAAGATCAGGCCGGGAGCAAAGGGAGACCCGCAGAAAAGGTGGGGCCAGGAGCAAAGGTAAGGCCCGCAGAAAAGGTTAGGCCGGAAGAAAAGGTCAGGTCGGGAGCACAGGGCAGGGCGGGGGAAAAGATCAAGCCGGGAGCGTAGGGCGGCCCGGGAGCAGAGGCCAGACCCGCAGAAAAGTTCAGGCCGGAAGAAAAAGGTCGGGCTGAAAAAAAAGGTGTAGCCGGGAGCAGAGGTTTGGACGGGAGAAAAGGTGGGGCCGGGAGCAAAGGTCAGGCCCGCAGAAAAGGTTAATCCTGAAGAAAAAGGTCAGGTCTGGAGCACAGGTCAGGCCGCGGGCAGAGGTTTAGCCGGGAGAAAAGATCAGGCCAGTAGCAAAGGGCTCGCCGGGAGCAGAGGTTTAACCGGGAGGAGAGGTTTAGCCAGGTGAAAAGATCAGGCCGGGAGCAAAGGGCGGGCCGGGGGCAGAGGTTTAGCCGGGAGAAAAGATCAGGCCGGGGGAAAAGGGAGACCCGCAGAAAAGGTGGGGCCGGGAGCAAAGGTCAGGCCCACAGAAAAGGTTAATCCAGAAGTAAAAGGTCAGGTCTGGAGCACAGGTAAGGCCACGGGCAGAGGTTTAGCCGGGAGAAAAGATCAGGACGGGAGCAAAGGGCGGGCCGGGGGCAGAGGTTTAGCCGGGAGAAATGATCAGGCAGGGAGCAAATGGAGACCCGCAGAAAAGCTTAGGCCGGAAGAAAAGGTCAGGTCGGGAGCACAGGTCAGGCCAGGAGCAGAGGTTTAGCCGGGAGAAAAGATCAGGCCGGGAGCAAAGGGCGGGCCGGGGGCAGAGGTTTAACCGGGAGCAGAGGTTTAGCCGGGAGAAAAGATCAGGCCCGGAGCAAATGGTGGGCCGGGGGCAGAGGTTTAACCGGGAGCAGAGGTTGGGTCGGGAGCAGAGGTTTAGCCGGGAGAAAAGATCAGGCCGGGAGCAGAGGGTTTAGCCGGGAGAAAAGATCAGGCCGGGAGCAAAGGGCGGGCCGAGAGCAGAGGTTTAACCGGGAGCAGAGGTTTTAGCCGGGAGAAAAGATCAGGCCGGGTGCAAAGGGGAGTCCCGCAGAAAGGTGGGGCCGGGAGCAAAGGTCAGGTGCGCAGAAAAGGTTAATCCAGAAGAAAAGATCAGGTCTGGAGCACATGCAGGCCAGGAGCAAGAGGTTTAGCCGGGAGAAAAGATGGGGCTGGGAGCAAAATGGCGGGCCGGAGGCAGACGTTTAATCGGGAGCAGAGGTTTAGCCGGGAGGAAAGATTAGGCCGGGAGCAAAGGGCGGGCCGGGAGCCAAGGTTTAGCCGGGAGAAAAGATCAGGCCGGGAGCAAAGGGCGGGGCCGGGGGCAGAGGTTTAACCGGGAGCAGAGGTTTGGCCGGGACAAAAGATCCGGCCGGGATCAAAGGGCGGGCCGGGGGCAGAGGTTTAACCGGGAGCAGAGGTTTAGCCGGGAGAAAAGATCAGGCCGGGAGCAAAGGGCGGGCCGGGGGTAGAGGTTTAACCGGGAGCAGAGGTTTAAGCCGGGGAAAAAAGATCAGGCCAGGAGCAAAGGGAGACCCGCAAAAAAGGTGGGGCCGGGAGCAAAGGTCAGGTGCGCAGAAAAGGTTAATCCAGAAGAAAAAGGTCAGGTCTGGAGCACAGGTCAGGCCAGGAGCAGAGGTTTAGCCGGGAAGAAAAGATGGGGCTGGGAGCAAATGGCGGGCTTGGAGGAACCGGGATCAGAGGTTTAGCCGGGAGAAAAGATCAAGCCGGGAGCAAAGGGGCGGCGGGGGCAGAGGTTTAACCGGGGAGCAGAGGTTTAGCCGGAGAGAAAAGATCAGGCCGGGAGGAAAGGGCGGGGCCGGGAGCAGAGGTTTAGCCGGGAAAAAAAGATCAGGCCGGGAGCAAAGGGCGGGCCGGGGGCAGAGGCCAGATCCGCCGAAAAGGTCAGGCCGGAAGAAAGGGTCGGGCGGAGGAAAAGATCTGGCCGCGGGCAGAGGTTTGGCCGGGAGAAAAGATTCAGGGCCGGAAAGAAAGATCAGGGCGGGAGCAAAGGGCGGGGCGGGGGCAGAGGTTTAACCGGGAGCAGAGGTTTAGCCGGGAGAAAAAGATCCAGGCCGGGGCAAAGGGCGGGCCGGGAGCAGAGGGTTTAGGCCGGGACAAATCGATCAGGCCGGTGAGCATAGGGCGGGCCCGGGGGCAGACGGCCAGACCCGCCCGAAAAAGGTCCAGGCCGGGAAGAAAAGGCATGGTCGGGCGGAGGAAAAGATCTGGCCCGCCGAGCAGAGGTTTGGCCGGGAGAAAAGATCAGGCCCGGAAGAAATGAACAGGCCGGGGAAAGGGCGGGGCGGGGGCAGAGATTTAACCGGGAGCAGAGGTTTAGCCGGGAGAAAGATGGGGCCGGGAGCAAAGGGCGGGCCGGGGGCAGAGATTTAGCCGGGAGAAAACATCAGGCCGGAAGAAAAGATCAGGCCGGGAGCAAAGGGCGGGCCGGGAGCAGAGGTTTAGCCGGGAGAAAAGATCAGGCCGGGAGCAAAGGGCGGGCCGGGGGCAGAGGTTTAGCCGGGAGAAATGATCAGTCCGGGAGCAAGGGAGACCCGCAGAAAAGCTTAGGCCGGAAGAAAAGGTCAGGTCGGGAGCACAGGTCAGGCCAGGAGCAGAGGTTTAGCCGGGAGAAAAGATGGGGCCGGGAGCAAAGGGCGGGCCGGGGGCAGAGGCCAGACCCGCCGAAAAGGTCAGGCCGGAAGAAAAAGGTCGGGCGGAGGAAAAGATCTGGCCGCGAGCAGAGGTTTGGCCGGGAGAAAAGATCAGGCCGGAAGATAAGATCAGGGCCGGGAGAAAGGCGGGGGGGGCAGAGATTTAACCAGGAGCAGAGGTTTAGCCGGGAGAAAAGATGGGGCCGGGAGCAAAGGGTAGGACCGGGAGCAGAGGTTTAACCGGGAGCAGAGGTTTAGCCGGTGAGAAAAGATCAGGCCGGGAGCAAAGGGCGGGCCCGGGGGCAGAGATTTAACCGGGAGCAGAGGTTTAGCCGGTGAGAAAAGATGGGGCTGGGAGCAAAGGGCGGGCCGGGGGGCAGAGGTCAGTCCCGGGAGAAAACATCAGGCCGGGAGCAAACGGCGGGCCGGGGGCACAGGTGTGGCCGGCGGAAGAGAAAAACATCAGGCGGGAGCAAAGGCGGGCCGGGGGGCAGAGGTTTAACGGGGAGCAGAGGTTTAGCCGGGAGAAAAGATCAGGCCGGAAGCAAAGGGCGGGCCCGGGGGCAGAGGCCAGACCCCACCCAAAAGGTTCAGGCCGGAAGACAAAGGTCGGGTGGAGGAAAAGATCTGGCCGCGAGCAGAGGTTTAGCCGGGAGAAAAGATAAGGCCGGAAGAAAAGATCAGGCCGGGAGACAAAGGGCAGGAGCGGGGACAGAGATTTACCCGGGAGCAGAGTATAGCCGGGAGAAAAGATCAGGCCGGGAGCAAAGGGCGGGCCGGGAGCAGAGGTTTGGCCGGGAGCAGAGGTTTAGCCGGGAAGAAAAGATCAGGCCCGGGAGCAAAGGGCGGACCGGGGGCAGAGGTTTAACCAGGAGCAGAGGTTTAGCCGGGAGAAATGAATCAGGCGGGGAGCAAAGGGCAGGCCGGGGGCAGAGGTTTAACCGGGAGCAGGAGGTTTAGCCGGGAGAAAAGATCAGGCCGGGAGCAAAGGGCCGGGCCGGGGGCATAGCTTTCAACCGGGAGCAGAGGTTTAGCGGGAGAAAAAATCAGGCCGGGAGCAAAGGGCGCGGCAAGGGGGCAGAGGTTTAACCGGGACAGTGGTTTAGCTGGCGAGAAAAAGATCAGGCCGGGAGCAAAAGGTGGGGCGGGAGCAGAGGTTTAGCCGGGAGAAAAGATCAGGCCGGGAGCAAAGGAGGGCCCGGGCCAGAGGTTTAACCCGGAAGCAGAGGTTTAGCCGGCAGCAAAGATCAGGATGGGAGCAAAGGGGGGCCGGCGAGCAGGAGGTTTAGCGGAGAAAAAAAAATCAGGGCGGGAGCAAAGGAGGACCCGCAGAAAGGGTGGGCCCGGGAGCAAAGCTCAGGCCCGCAGAAAAGGTTAATCCAGAAGAAAAAGGTCAGGTCTGGAGCAGAGGTAAGGCCGCGCCCAGAGGTTTGCCGGGAAAGAAAAGATCAGGCCGGGAGCATAGGGCGGGCCGGGGGCAGAGGTTTAACGGGAAGCAGAGGTTTACCGCAGGAGAAAAGAACAGGCCGTGAGCATAAGGGCGGGCCGGGGGCAGAGGTTTAAACCGGGAGCAGAGATTTTAGCCGGGAGAAAAGATCAGCCCGGGAAGCAAAAGGGCGGGCCGGGAGCAGTGGTTTAGCCGGGAGAAAAGATCAGGCGGGGAGCAAAAGGGAGACCCGCAGAAAAGGTGGGGCAGGGAGCAAAGGTCAGGCCCGCAGAAAAGGTTAATCCAGAAGAAAAAGGTCAGGTCTGGAGCACAGGTAAGGCCGCGGGCCAGAGGGTTTACCAAGGAAGAAAAGATTAGGCCGGTGCAAAGGGCGGGCCGGGAGCAGAGGTTTAGCCGGGAGAAAAAGATCAGGCCGGGAGCAAAGGGCGGGCCGGGGGCAGAGGACAGACCCGCCGAAAAGGTTCCAGGCCGGAAGAAAAAGGTCGGGCGGAGGAAAAGATCTGGCCGCGAGCAGAGGTTTGGCCGGGAGAAAGATCAGGCCGGAAGAAAAGATCAGGCCGTGAGCAAAGGGCAGGGCGGGGGCAGAGATTTAACCAGGAGCAGAGGTTTAGCCGGGAGAAAAGATGGGGCCGGGAGCAAAGGGTAGGCCGGGGGCAGAGGTTTAACCAGGAGCAGAGGTTTAGCCGGGAGAAAAGATCAGGCCGGGAGCAAAGGGCGGGCCGGGGGCAGAGATTTAACCGGGAGCAGAGGTTTAGCCGGGAGAAAACATGGGGCTGGGAGCAAAGGGCGGGCCGGGGGCAGAGGTCAGGCCGGGAGAAAACATCAGGCCGGGAGCAAACGGCGGGCCGGGGGCACAGGTTTGGCCGGGAGAAAACATCAGGCCGGGAGCAAAGGGCGGGCCGGGGGCAGAGGTTTAACGGGGAGCAGAGGTTTAGCCGGAGAAAATATCAGGCCGGGTGCAAAGGGCGGGCTGGGGGCAGAGGCCAGACCCGCCCAAAAGGTCAGGCCAGAAGACAAAGGTCGGGCGGAGGAAAAGATCTGGCCGCGAGCAGAGGTTTGGCCGGGAGAAAAGATCAGGCCGGAAGAAAAGATCAGGGCGGGAGCAAAGGGCAGGGCGGGGACAGAGATTTAACCGGGAGCAGAGGTATAGCCGGGAGAAAAGATCAGGCCGGGAGCAAAGGGCGGGCCGGGGGCAGAGGTTTAACCCGAACCAGAGGTTTAGCCGGGAGAAAAGATCAGGCCGGGAGCAAAGGGCGGGTCGGGGGCAGAGGTTTAACCGGGAGCAGAGGTTTAGCCGGGAGAAAAGATCAGGCCGGGAGCAAAGGGCGGGCCGGGGGCATAGGTTTCACCGGGAGCAGAGGTTTAGCCGGGAGAAAAAATCAGGCGGGGAGCAAAGGGCGGGCCGGGGCAGAGGTTTAACCGGGAGCAGTGGTTTAGCCGGAGAAAAGATCAGGCCGGGAGCAAAGGGTGGGCGGGAGCAGAGGTTAAGCCGGGAGAAAAGATCAGGCCGGGAGCAAAGGGCGGGCCGGGCCAGAGGTTTAACCCGAACCAGAGGTTTAGCCGGGAGAAAAGATCAGGCCGGGAGCAAAGGGCGGGTCGGGGCAGAGGTTTAACCGGGAGCAGAGGTTTAGCCGGGAGAAAAGATCAGGCCGGGAGCAAAGGGTGGGCCGGGGGCATAGGTTTCACCGGGAGCAGAGGTTTAGCCGGGAGAAGAGATCAGGCCGGGAGCAAAGGGCGGGCCGGGGGCAGAGGTTTAACGGGAGCAGAGGTTTAGCCGGGAGAAAAGATGGGGCCGGGAGCAAAGGGTAGGCCGGGGGCAGAGGTTTAACCAGGAGCAGAGGTTTAGCCGGGAGAAAGATCAGGCCGGGAGCAAAGGGCGGGCCGGGGGCAGAGATTTAACCGGGAGCAGAGGTTTAGCCGGGAGAAAAGATGGGGCTGGGAGCAAAGGGCGGGCCGGGGGCAGAGGTCAGGCCGGGAGAAAACATCAGGCCGGGAGCAAACGGCGGGCCGGGGGCACAGGTTTGGCCGGGAGAAAACATCAGGCCGGGAGCAAAGGGCGGGCCGGGGGCAGAGGTTTAACGGGGAGCAGAGGTTTAGCCGGGAGAAAAAATCAGGCCGGGTGCAAAGGGCGGGCTGGGGGCAGAGGCCAGACCCGCCCAAAAGGTCAGGCCAGAAGACAAAGGTCCGGCGGAGGAAAAGATCTGGCCGCGAGCAGAGGTTTGGCCGGGAGAAAAGATCAGGCCGGAAGAAAAGATCAGGCCGGGAGCAAAGGGCAGGGCGGGGACAGAGATTTAACCGGAGCAGAGGTATAGCCGGGAGAAAAGATCAGGCCGGGAGCAAAGGGCGGGCCGGGGGCAGAGGTTTAACCCGAACCAGAGGTTTAGCCGGGAGAAAAGATCAGGCCGGGAGCAAAGGGCGGGTCGGAGGCAGAGGTTTAACCGGGAGCAGAGGTTTAGCCGGGAGAAAAGATCAGGCCGGAGCAAAGGGCGGGCCGGGGGCATAGGTTTCACCGGGAGCAGTTTAGCCGGGAGAAAAAATCAGGCCGGGAGCAAAGGGCGGGCCGGGGCAGAGGTTTAACCGGGAGCAGTGGTTTAGCCGGGAGAAAAGATCAGGCCGGGAGCAAAGGGTGGGGCGGGAGCAGAGGTTAAGCCGGGAGAAAAGATCAGGCCGGGAGCAAAGGGCGGGCCGGGCCAGAGGTTTAACCCGAACAGAGGTTTAGCCGGAGAAAAGATCAGGCCGGGAGCAAAGGGCGGGTCGGGGGCAGAGGTTTAACCGGGAGCAGAGGTTTAGCCGGGAGAAAAGATCAGGCCGGGAGCAAAGGGTGGGCCGGGGCATAGGTTTAACCGGGAGCAGAGGTTTAGCCGGGAGAAGAGATCAGGCCGGGAGCAAAGGGCGGGCCGGGGGCAGAGGTTTAACCGGGAGCAGAGGTTTAGCCGGGAGAAAAGATCAGGCTGGGAGCAAAGGGCGGCCGGGAGCAGAGGTTTAGCCGGAGAAAAAAATCAGGGCGGGAGCAAAGGGAGACCCGCAGAAAGGGTGGGGCCGGGAGCAAAGTCACGCCCGCAGAAAAGGTTAATCCAGAAGAAAAAGGTCAGGTCTGGAGCAGAGGTCAGGCCGCGCCCAGAGGTTTTGCTGGAAGAAAAGATCAGGCCGGGAGCAAAGGGCGGGCCGGGAGCAGAGGTTTAACCTGGAGCAGAGGTTTAACCGGGAGCAGAGGTTTAGCCGGGAGAAAAGATCAGGCGGGGAGCATAGGGCGGGCCGGGCAGAGGTTTAACCGGGAGCAGAGGTTTAGCCGGGAGAAAAGATCAGGCCGGGGGCAAAGGGCGGGCCGGGGGCAGAGGTTTAACCGGGAGCAGTGGTTTAGCCGGGAGAAAAGATCAGGCCGGGAGCAAAGGGCGGGGTGGGAGCAGAGGTTTAGCCGGGAGAAAAGATCAGGCCGGGAGCAAAGGCGGCGGGGCAGAGGTTTAACCGGGAGCAGAGGTTTAGCCGGGAAAAAAGATCAGGCCGGGAGCAAAGGGAGACCCGCAGAAAAGGTGGGCCGGGAGAAAAAGGTCAGGCCCGCAGAAAAGGTTAATCCAGAAGAAAAAGGTCAGGTCTGGAGCACAGGTAAGACCGCGGCCAGAGGTTTAGCCGGAAGAAAAGATCAGGCCGGGAGCAAAGGGCGGACCGGGAGCAGAGGTGTAACCGGGAGCAGAGGTTTAGCCGGGAGAAAAGATCAGGCCGGGAAAGGGCGGGCCTGGGGCAGAGGTTTAACCGGGAGCAGAGGTTTAGCAGGGAGAAATGATCAGGCCGGGAGCAAAGGGAGTGCCGGGGGCAGAGGTTTAACCGGGAGCAGAGGTTTAGCCGGGAGAAAGATCAGGCCGGGAGCAAAGGGCGGGCCGGCGGCAAAGGTTTAACCGGGAGTAGAGGTTTAGCCGGAAGAAAACATCAGGCCGGGAGCAAAGGGCGGGCCGGGGGCAGAGGTTTAACCGGGAGCAGAGGTTTAGCCGGGAAAAAAGATCAGGCCGGGAGCAAAGGGAGACCCGCAGAAAAGGTGGGGCCGGGAGCAAACGTCAGGCCCGCAGAAAAGGTTAATCCGGAAGAAAAAGAGGGTCGGAAGCACAGGTCAGGCCAGGAAAAGAGGTTTAGCCGGGACCAACGATGGGGCCGGGAGCAAATGGCGGGCCGGGAGCAGAGGTTTAACCGGGAGCAGAGTTTAGCCGGGAGAAAAGATCAGGCCGGGAGCAAAGGGCTGGCCGGGGGCAGAGGTTTAACCGGGAGCAGAGGTTGGGCCGGGAGCAGAGGTTTAGCCGGGAGAAAAGATCAGGCCGGGAGCAAAGGACGGGCTGGGGCAGAGGTTTAACGGGAGCAGAGGTTTAGCCGGGAAAAAAGATCAGGCCGGAGCAAAGGGAGACCCGCAGAAAAGGTGGGGCCGGTAGCAAAGGTCAGGCCCGCAGAACAGGTTTAGCCGGGAGAAAAGATCAGGTCGGGAGCACAGGGCAGGGCGGGGGAAAAGATCAAGCCGGGAGCATAGGGCGGGCCGGGAGCAGAGGCCAGACCCGCAGAAAAGGTCAGGCTGGAAGAAAAAGGTCGGGCCGAAAAAAAAGGTGTAGCCTGGAGCAGAGGTTTGGACGGGAGAAAGGTGGGGCCGGGAGCAAAGGTCAGGCCCGCAGAAAAAATTAATCCAGAAGAAAAAGGCAGGTCTGGAGCGCAGGTAGGCCGCGGCCAGAGGTTTCGCCGGAAGAAAAGATCAGGCCGGGAGCAAAGGGGGGCCGGGGCGAGGTTTAATAGCCGGGAGCAGAGGTTTAGTTGGAGAAATGATCAGGCGGGAGCAAAAGGGCGGGCCGGGGGCAGAGGT